>NC_069499.1:641970024-642090024 GCF_027579735.1 Bombina bombina
CTCTTGCCAATATGAAAGAAATTAATTTATCAGGTAAGTTCTTACATAAATTATGTTTTCTTTCAAGTAATTAGCAAGAGTCCATGAGCTAGTGACGTATGGGATAATAAATACCCAAGATGTGGAACTTCCACGCAAGAGTCACTAGAGAGGGAGGGATAAAATAAAGACAGCCAATTCCGGTGAAAAAATAATCCACACCCCAAAATAAAGTTTAAATCTTATAATGAAAAAAACTGAAATTATAAGCAGAAGAATCAAACTGAAACAGCTGCCTGAAGTACTTTTCTACCAAAAACTGCTTCAGAAGAAGAAAACACATCAAAATAGTAGAATTTAGTAAAAGTATGCAAAGAAGACCAAGTTGCTGCTTTGCAAATCTGATCAACTGAAGCTTCATTCCTAAACGCCCAGGAAGTAGAAACTGACCTAGTAGAATGAGCTGTAATCCTTTGAGGCGGAGTTTTACCCGACTCGACATAAGCATGATGAATCAAAGATTTTAACCAAGACGCCAAAGAAATGGCAGAGGCCTTCTGACCTTTCCTGGAACCGGAAAAGATAACAAATAGACTAGAAGTCTTTCGGAAATCTTTAGTAGCTTCAACATAATATTTCAAAGCTCTAACTACATCCAAAGAATGCAACAAACTTTCCTTATAATTCTTAGGATTAGGACACAATGAAGGAACCACAATTTCTCTACTAATGTTGTTAGAAATCACAACTTTAGTTAAAAATTTAAATGAAGTCCGCAACACCGCCTTATCCTGATGAAAAATCAGAAAAGGAGATTCACAAGAAAGAGCAGATAACTCTGAAACTCTTCTAGCAGAAGAGATGGCCAAAAGGAACAATACTTTCCAAGAAAGTAATTTAAGATCCAAAGAATGCATAGGTTCAAACGGAGGAGCTTGTAAAGCCCCCAGAACCAAATTCAAACTCCAAGGAGGAGAGATTGACTTAATGACAGGTTTTATACGAACCAAAGCCTGTACAAAACAATGAATATCAGGAAGATTAGCAATCTTTCTGTGAAACAGCTCAGAAAGAGCAGAAATTTGTCCTTTCAAAGAAATTGCAGACAAACCTTTATCCAGACCATCCTGAAGAAATTGTAAAATTCTAGGAATTCTAAAAGAATGCCAGGAAAATTGATGAGAAGAGCACCAAGAAATTTAAGTCTTCCAGACTCGATAATATATCTTCCTAGACACAGATTTACGAGCCTGTAACATAGTATTAATTACGGAGTCAGAGAAACCCCTATGACTGAGAATCAAGCGTTCAATCTCCATACCTTCAAATTTAATGATTTGAGATCCTGATGGAAAAAAGGACCTTGAGATAGAAGGTCTGGTCTTAACGGAAGAGTCCAAGGTTGGCAAGTAGCCATCCGAACAAGATCCGCATACCAAAACCTGTGAGGCCATGCTGGAGCCACCAGCAGAACAAACGAACGCTCTTTTAGAATCTTGGAGATCACTCTTGGAATAAGAACTAGAGGCGGAAAGATATAGGCAGGATGATACTTCCAAGGAAGAGACAATGCATCCACTGCCTCCGCCTGAGGATCCCTGGATCTGGACAGATACCTGGGAAGTTTCTTGTTTAGATGAGAGGCCATAAGATCTATTTCTGGAAGTCCCCAGATTTGAACAATCTGAAGAAATACCTCTGGGTGAAGAGACCATTCGCCCGGATGTAACGTCTGGCGACTGAGATAATCCGCTTCCCAATTGTCTATACCTGGGATGTGAATCGCAGAAATTAGACAGGAGCTGGATTCCGCCCATGCAAGTATCCGAGATACTTCTTTCATAGCCAGAGGACTGTGAGTCCCCCCTTGATGATTGACATATGCCACGGTTGTGACATTGTCCGTCTGAAAACAAATGAACGATTCTCTCTTCAGAAGAGGCCACGACTGAAGAGCTCTGAAAATCGCACGGAGTTCCAAAATGTTGATTGGTAATCTCGCCTCCTGAGATTCCCAAACCCCCTGCGCTGTCAGAGACCCCCATACAGCTCCCCAACCTGTCAGACTCGCATCTGTTGAGATCACAGTCCAGGTTGGAAGAACAAAAGAAGCCCCTTGAACTAAACAATGGTGATCTGTCCACCACGTCAGAGAGTGTCGTACAATCGGATTTAAAGATATTAACTGTGATATCTTTGTATAATCCCTGCACCACTGGTTCAGCATACAATGCTGAAGAGGTCGCATGTGAAAACGAGCAAAGGGGATCGCGTCCGATGCAGCAGTCATAAGACCTAGAATTTCCATGCATAAGGCTACCGAAGGGAATGATTGAGACTGAAGGTTTCGACAAGCTGAAACCAATTTCAGACGTCTCTTGTCCGTCAGAGACAAAGTCATGGACACTGAATCTATTTGGAAACCTAAACAGGTTACCCTTGTCTGAGGAATCAATGAACTCTTTGGTAAATTGATCCTCCAACCATGTTCTTGAAGAAATGACACAAGTCGATTCGTATGAAATTCTGCTAAATGTGAAGACTGAGCAAGTAACAGCCCACAGGGAAAAAAGTCAATTTTAAGGTAAGAAAAAATGTTTTATTCATATGCATTATCCCAAATAATGAAACTGACTGTCTGAAATAAGGAATATTGATCATCCTGAATCAAGGCAAATAAATGTTTAAACACATATTTAGAACTTTATATAAAAGTGCCCAACCATAGCTTAGAGTGTCACAAAAAATAAGACTTACTTACTCCAGGACACTCATCTACATGTAGTAGAAAGCCAAACCAGTACTGAAACGAGAATCAGTAGAGGTAATGGTATATAAGAGTATATCGTCGATCTGAAAAGGGAGGTAAGAGATAAATCTCTACGACCGATAACAGAGAACCTATGAAATGGATCCCGTAGAAGGAGACCATTGAATTCAAATAGGCAATACTCTCTTCACATCCCTCTGACATTCACTGCACACTGAGAGGAAAACCGGGCTCCAGCCTGCTGCGAATCGCATATCAACGTAGAATCTAGCACAAACTTACTTCACCACCTCCACAGGAGGCAAAGTTTGTAAAACTGAATTGTGGGTGTGGTGAGGGGTGTATTTATAGGCATTTTGAGGTTTGGGAAACTTTGCCCCTCCTGGTAGGAATGTATATCCCATACGTCACTATCTCATGGACTCTTGCTAATTACATGAAAGAAAAGGATGGATCTACGAGGAATCTAAACCCCAGAGTAGAACTCTGACCGCTACTAAAAAATTTGCATGCTACCCTGAACCATGACAGAAACCTCATGCTCGGGTCCAAGGACCCCTAACACTGCAGCCTTCCATAAGAGGAAATCTCCTCAAGGGAAGAAAGCACTGACCCACAGCATTCTGATACCAGAATTCAACTTTAAAGGTCTGGGAGGTATTCTGCTCGAAAGGGCTGTGTGGGGATTTGAACCTGTGACTCTGTGCTTACTACACTGTTTGCTTGTGTGTTGAGCCACAGCCAGTTCTTGAGAACGCAAGAGAGGGAAAAACCCTACGAGGCAAGAAAACCAAGGACCCAAGGGCCCTTCACAGATACTGAGGTACCTACAATCAAGGAGAACACATAAGAACCCCTTCTCCACCCTAGGTGAGAAAAAGAGGATTAAGCAACGGTACCACCCTACCAATAGAGGCTAAACCCCAATATTGTCAGTCCAGTTGGTACAGCAACTGGAGCGTACCAGGAAGAATCAGATGTCCCAGCAGACAAGTAGGGACCCGTCAGAAAACCTCAAACTGAAGCCTCAGGCTGATATTAATCTCCCATGAGAGTCAGAAACCCCTACCCCCTCCAAAATGGACATGCGGGAGAACCAAACCCTAAGGTTAAGCAGGACCTCCCAAACCTGTTCCAGGCAAGAGATATGGTCCTAAGCCGGAGTCCTCGAAAACGGAACCGATTGGAAGATCTTAAGTTCCTGAGGGGCCCATAAGCCACCTCCAATGGTTAGGAGCGCACCCTGACAGTGCCTTCCACCATCTAAAGTCCTTAGATGTAAAGAACCTAGCAACATCCACAAATCTAAGAGTCTGTAAAAAGACTCCCGACCGGTTTAGGAAATGGGCAACAAGTGTTCCTGGATCGCAAGGTAATCCATGTAGACAGGCATAACGACCTGACCCACACACTGGAGAAGATAAATGGTCAATTTCCTGACCCCAGACAGGTGAAAAAAACTAACTGACCCTAGCCCTCCTACCCATAAGCCCGAAGGGCTAAATCTGCAATAAGATCGACGGATAGCATCCGAGAGTCTAAAGACCATGGGATGACAAGGGGCAGTTCTTACCTTGAGTAGACAGTCTCCAGAGATCTTTGCAGGATCGGTCTCCCGACATCCTTGAAATGGAACGGGAGCCTCACAGCTCCTGTTAGAGGGGCAGGGAGGCCCCTGAACTCTACGTACTAGAGCAAATGAAACACTGAAAAAAGGACGGACATGCCCGCACTTCAAGAGCAAATGACCCAACCCAAGACGGGAGGGAAGGAAACATCGCCACCGCAAAAGGAATGTGACTAGGCCACAGAGTCGTCATCCGGAGATACAAGACCTCCGGGGGGCAATCACATCTCCAGACTCCAATGGAATGGAAGTCTACGGTTCTGAGTCCCCAGGGACCCTAGGAACCACAATGACATCTGAAAAAGTCGGCCATGCATAACATGTAATAATGCCAGAAAGAACCAACTTATATCGGAGCTCACAATTTTCCTACCAGAAGTGTTGGATCTACGCTCCAGGCCCCTTACTTCATAGTAGAATCCGAGCCTGGCGTCCATAACACTAGGCCACAAGACATTTTTTAGAATCCGATAGGATAAATCGGCACCACAAGGGTGACATGAACCAAAGAAAACAGCAGACAGCGGCCAACGAGTACCTGCCTGGTACAGGAAACCCTCCAGAACTATCTAAGAAAAATCGACCGGAAGGTTTGATAATATGAACTAGAAAACATAACCTCGGTCTTAACCAAAGTGCGCAACTTCTGAGGAAGTGCCCATGCGACCACAAAATCGCAAGTATCAGTTCCAGAGAAAGAACATTCCCAAAACGGTAGTTATATCAGACGTGAGCTTATACAAACAAATCAAATACATCCTATCCTTAAAGGTAAGGCAGCACCCTCGGGTGAACACCCAAGATAAAAAGGTACGCCAACTGGACCAGCCGATCAGAGGCCCCCTTGACCCAAGCTCAGAACTGGAACTGATACCCAAAGGAAAGAAAAAACGGAGACGTCAAGGATATTAACTTCATCCCCAAGCGTCTAACCTAGTTTACCATCCGGCATCTAAGGCCTCTGATCCCTTGGCCTACGGCCTACTAGGACTGGGATCCTCTAGCAACGCCAAAAAATGCCTTAGTAGGACACCCTATAAAGCAAGGAAAATTATCCCTCGCCGGATCGACAAACTAAGAGGCCCACACTTCCCCAGGAGGCCGAACTGGATCGGGCGATCCCACGCCCAATGGGTCCTAGTTGACAGAACACAGACAGTATCTTAAAAATATTTCACTTGGGATATACAAATGGGCCAGTGCCATAGATATGGCCATGAGGAACTGTGCCGTAACCTCTGGAGGAAACAAGCCACCTCCCAGAGAAGGAGTAAAGGCCATAGGGACACCTGCCTGCGTAGCAAAGGAATTTTCTGGGACACACGTCTAGAATCCTCGGGGGCGGATGGCTCAACGCACTCTGAGAACCCTGAATCGGGAGAAGAGAGTACTCATACTGATAACTCATACTTAACTGATGGGCATGGATAACCTGGGCCATTTCATATTCATCACAAGACGCATTCTCCGCATCGGAGACATCCGTGTCTAAAAAAAATCAGAATCCTCCATCTTGAGATTACAAAAAAGACTAACACTGACAGGCACCTCCTGTGAACCAGACAACCAACGAGCAGACTCTCGCTGTCGCCACAGTGTCAGCATACGGAAGGGAAAAACAACGTAAATGCACCGGTCACGAGGTCATTGTGCAAGTCATAAAAAGATTGCGCAAATCTAAAGATTGCGCCAATTGATGTGAAGGCGGTAATGTTCCGAAAAGCCATGAGACTAAAGTAATACTACACATCAGCCGATGGTACCACATATCAAGCATGATTAAAGTCCCCCCTTTTGAATACCCCCCCTCAGGTGATATTAACCCATGATTCCTATTTTAAGATAAAAGGAGTAACACTGGGATCCTACCTTCTCATTAACATCACATTCCCATAATGAAGTAAAATGAAACGATCTTACCGGAATCTATGCCGTGGAACAGGAACACGGCCCTTCAAGTGTGACAGATAGTAGCTTCGCTTCTAACATGGACTTGAGTGAATAAAGGCAGGCAGCAAAAATCTTCAACGCTGATTGCCAAGGAGCTGTTAATATGAGTCTGGATGGTTTTGCAGAAAAACATAATTTATGTAAGAATTTACCTGATAAATTAATTTCTTTCATATTGGCAAGAGTCCATGAGCTAGTGACGTATGGGATATACAATCCTACCAGGAGGGTTTCCCAAACCTCAAAATGCCTATAAATACACCCCTCACCACACCCACAATTCAGTTTAACGAATAGCCAAGAAGTAGGGTGATAAAGAAAGGAGTAAAAAGCATCAACAAAGGAATTTGGAAATAATTGTGCTTTATACAAAAAATCATAACCACCATAAAAAAGGGTGGGCCTCATGGGACTCTTGCCAATATGAAAAATGAATTTATCAGGTAAATTCTTACATAAATTATGTTTTCTTTCGTGTAATTGGCAAGAGTCCATGAGCTAGTGACGTATGGGATATCATACCCAAGATGTGGAACTCCACGCAAGAGTCACTAGAGAGGGAGGGATAAAATAAAAAACAGCCATTTCCGCTGAAAAAATAATCCACAACCCAAATTATAAGTTTATTCTTTTAATGACAAGAAAAACTTAAAACATCATCAAAAGAATCAAACTGAAACAGCTGCCTGAAGAACTTTTCTACCAAAAACTGCTTCTGAAGAAGCAAATACATCAAAACGGTAGAATTTAGTAAATGTATGCAAAGAGGACCAAGTTGCCGCTTTGCAAATCTGATCAACTGAAGCTTCATTCTTAAAAGCCCACAAAGTGGAGACTGATCTAGTAGAATGAGCTGTAATTCTCAGAGGCGGGTTCTGACCCGACTCCAAATAAGCTTTAAGAATCAAAAGCTTTAACCAAAAAGCCAAGGAAATAGCAGAAGCCTTCTGACCTTTCCTAGGACCAGAAAAAACAAAATAGACTAGAAGTCTTCCTGAAATCTTTAGTAGCTTCAACATAATATTTCAAAGCTCTCAACACATCCAAAGAATGTAAGGATCTTGCCAAAGAATTCTTAGGATTAGGACACAAGGAAGGGACAACAATTTCTCTACTAATGTTGTTAGAATTGACAACCTTAGGTAAAAATTTAAATGAAGTCTGCAAAACCGCCTTATCCTGATGAAAAATCAGAAAAGGAGATTTAAAAGAAAGAGCAGATAGCTCAGAAACTCTTCTAGCAGAAGAGATAGCCAAAAGGAACAACACTTTCCAAGAAAGAAGTTTAATGTCCAAAGAATGCATAGGCTCAAATGGAGGAGCCTGTAACGCCTTTCAAAACCAAATAAAGACTCCAAGAGGAGAAATTGATTTAATGACGGGCTTAATATGAACTAAAGCCTGTAAAAAAAAAGTGAATATCAGGAAGTTTAGCAATCTCTGTGAAATAAAACAGAAAGAGTAGAGATTTGTCCCTTCAAGGAACTTGCAGACAAACCCTTATCAAAACCATCCTGAAGAAACTGTAAAATTCTAGGGATTCTAAAAGAATGCCAAGAGAATTTATGAGAACACCATGAAATGTAGGTCTTCCAAACTCGATAATATATCTTTCTAGAGACAGATTTACGAGCTTGTAACATAGTATTAATCACTGAGTCAGAGAAACCTCCATGACTAAGCACTAAGCGTTCAATTTCCATACCTTCAAATTTAAAGATTTGAGATCCTGATGGAAAAACGGACCTTGAGACAAACGGTCTGGTCTTAAAGGAAGTGGCCAAGATTGGCAACTGGACATCCAAACAAGATCCGCATACCAAAACCTGTGTGGCCATGCTGGAGCCACCAGCAACACAAACGATTGTTCCATGATGATTTTGGAGATCACTCTTGGAAGAGGAACTAGAGGCGGGAAAATGGACCTGGAAAGGTATCTGGGAAGTTTCTTGTTTAGATGAGAGGCCATCAGATCTATCTCTGGAAGACCTCACATCTGAACAATCTGAGAAAACACATCTGGATGGAGGGACCACTCCCCTTGATGTAAAGTCTGACGGCTGAGATAATCCGCCTCCCAATTGTCTATACCTGGGATATGCACCGCAGAGATTAGACAGGAGCTGGATTCCGCCCAAGCAAGTATCCAAGATACTTCTTTCATAGCTTGGGGACTGTGAGTCCCACCCTATTGACATATGCCACAGTTGTGATATTGTCTGTCTGAAAGCAAATGAACGATTCTCTCTTCAACAGAGGCCAAAACTGAAGAGCTCTGAGAATTGCAAGGAGTTCTAAAATATTGATTGGCAATCTCGCCTCTTGAGATTTCCAAACCCCTTGCGCTGTCAGAGATCCCCAAACAGCTCCCCAACCTGAAAGACTTTCATCTGTAGTGATCACAGTCCAGGTTGGCCGAACAAAGGAAGCCCCTTTAACTAAACGCTGGTGATTTAACCACCACGTCAGAGAGTGTCAAACATTGGGATTTAAGGATATTAATTGTGATATCTTTGTATAATCCCTGCACCATTGATTCAGCATACAAAGCTGGAGAGGTCTCATGTGAAAACAAGCAAAAGGAATCGCGTCCGATGCTGCAGTCATGAGGCCTAAAACTTCCATGCACATAGCCACTGAAGGGAATGACAGACTGAAGGTGCCGACAGGCTGCAACCAATTTCAAATGTCTCTTGTCTGTTAGAGACAGAGTCATGGACACTGAATCTATCTGGAAGCCTAAAAAGGTGACCCTTATCTGAGGAATCAAACTTTTTGGTAAAATGATCCTCCAACCATGTCTTTGAAGAAAAAAACACTAGTTGATTTGTGTGAGATTCTACAGAACTTATAGACTGAGCTAGTACCAAGATATCGTCCAAATAAGGAAACACCGCAATACCCTGTTCTCTGATTACAGAGAGTAGGGCACCTAGAACCTTTGAAAAGATTCTTGGAGCTGTTGGAAGAGCAACAAATTGGTAATGCTTGTCTAGAAAAGAGAATCTCAGGAACTGATAATGTTCTGGATGAATCTGAAAATGAAGGTATGCATCCTGCAAGTCTATTGTAGACATATAATGTCCTTGCTGAACAAAAGTGAGAATAGTCCTTATAGTCACCATCTTGAAAGTTGGTACTTTTACATAACGATTCAAAATTTTCAGATCGGTCTGAATGAATTTTCCTTCTTTGGGACAATGAATAGATTTGAATAAAACCCCAGAACTTGTTCCTGAAAAGGAACTGGCATGATTACCCCTGAAGACTACAGGTCTGAAACACTTCAGAAAAGCCTGAGCTGGGATATGTGAGAGAAAAAAAAAATCTTCTCACAGGAGGTCTTACTCTGAATCCTATTCGAGACAATGCTCTGAATACATTGATTTTGGACAGAATTTATCCAAATATCCTTGAAAAACCCTAATCTGCTTCCTACCAGCTGAGCTGGAATGAGGGCCGCACCTTCATGCGGACTTAGGGGCTGACTTTGTTTTTTTAAAAGGCTTGGATTTATTCCAATTTGAGGAAGGCTTCCAATTGGAAACAGATTCCTTGGGGAAAGGATTAGATTTTTGTCTTTGATTATTTTGACGAAAGGAACGAAAACGGTTAGAAGCCTTAGATTTACCCTTAGGTTTTTTTATCCTGAGGCAGAAAAACTCGCTTTCCCACAGTAACAGTTGAAATAATAGAATCCAACTGAGAACCAAATAATTTATTACCTTGGAAAGAAAGAGATAGTAATCTAGATTTAGATGTCATATCAGCATTCCAAGATTTTTTTTTATTTTATATTTTTAATTATTTTATTTCCAACAAAAGAAAAGAAAACACACAAAACATGAAAAAAAAAAGAGTACAATAATACAGGTGTGTTACCTTTTGCGCCACGCAGGGCCCCATTACCTATAATTAACTTAAATAGACTATACAGTCTTTGCTTGTGGATACTAACTCATAAATGTTGGAGTTTTTCCTATTAATTTTCTAAAACACCGAACCAGACAAAACAAAAAAAAAAAAAAAAAGAGGAAGGAAACTCGCTCTCTCTCTCCCCTACCCATCCCTCTAGTTCCCCATAGTATTGAAGTGTTAGCCTCCTCACTGAATCAAGTCTATCCCATATCCACACTGTCCTCCAACCAAATACTTGGAAGGTGGCCTGCTAGGACTTGAGATTGAATATAAATGGAGTTTTTCCATGGCCTGACCAACGTCTTTTGAGTCTCCACTGGAAAAGTAGTAATAAACAATTTCCAGTGTTTAATAAAGATAGCAATCTGAGTATCTGTAGAGTTTTGTAAATTATATTGTTCAAATATAAGTTGAGAAGTCAACTCACTCTTCAAAGATTTTATGTTTGGGGCAGACTTGGCCTTCCATGTTTTTAGGATTAAATTACGTCCGACCAATATAATCTGGTTAATCATTTTATAGTTTCTAGGCGTATACTGAGATTTCACCAAAAAAAATATTTCTAATGGTGAAATCTCATATTGTATTTTAAGCGTAGCTTTCATCCAATATATTATTTTAGCCCAAAATTGAGCTATCTTGGGGCATGACCAGAAACAGTGCAGCATGCCCACCTTAGCTGCACTACATCTGGAACAGGTGATCGTTGAATTGTACCATTTAGATAGCTTTGCCGGTGTTAAATACACTTTTAAGGCTACTTTAATCTGCGTTTCTCGCCAAGTGGTCAGCACCCAGCTTTTCTGAATTACCCTAAAGGCGTTCTTTACCGTCTCAGCATCAATTTGTGGGAGAGATTTATCCCATAAAGATACTATGTACTCTATTTGGGTTGAGGAAGGCTCGAGCATGAGAAGGGAATAAAACGGGGCAATAGAATAATCCCCTTTTTGGAAATTATTAATACTACTTTGTGCCTCACCAAGTGACCAATCTATCCCGTAATAATTTATCTTTAGTTCCTGAATGAAATGTCTTAACTGTAAGTAAGCATAAAACTCTTTATTTGATAATCCAAACATATTGCTCAATTCCCTGAAAGTAAGTATCTCTAGATCCGAATTAAGAAATTGTATCACATAACCGAGCCCTCTACCTGCCCAGTCTCTAAAAACCTGATCTGTGATATCTGGAGAAAAATTGGGATTCCCTGTAATCGGTAAATATTTGGATACATAGGGTGAAGCACCCAGATCCACACAATACTTTTGCCAGGCAGTTATTATATTTTTAAAAGTTTCCATCATAAAAATTTGTGTTGGCAATGCGGTAATTGGGCAATGCAATATCGCATCTAAACGTACGGGAGCGATCAATGCTGTTTCCCAGCTTACTGGGGATACCTGTTCTAGTCCTGTCAACCAATCCACTGCTACCTTAACCCGGGCCGCCTGGCTATAAAATAATATATTCGGCAATGATAAGCCGGCAGCTTCTACCTTGTTCATCAAGCGAGCTACAGAAATCCGAACTCTAGAGCCTTGCCATAGAAATTTGGCACATGCCTTATTATAACTTATTATATCCTTTTTATGGATAGGTAGCGGTATATTTTGAATGAAATAGAATATTTTGGGAAATAAAATAGTTTTTAAAAGCGTGGCCCTAGCTGATAGGGAAATAGGCAGTTTTATCCAGTCTTCCATTTTTTTTTTTACATTCTGAAAAACATTTATTGTAATTCAGGTTATACCACTCTGAAGGATTTGAATTTAGAGTGAGCCCTAAGTATGTTATCTGCTCTGTTTCTTTGAAAGGATGTTTGATAATATGATCTTTTTTATTTATCCATAACAGTTCCGATTTGGACCAGTTAATTCTAAAACCCGATATACTGCCAAAGCTGTTAACCAGTTCCAAAAGGAGCAGGAGATCCTTTTTAATATTACTTAAACACAATAAGATATCGTCCGCATACATCAATAATACTAATTTTTGTGCCCCTATTCGAATCCCTTCTAAACGTTGCCGAAGTATGATTGCAAGAGGTTCCAATGAGATGTTAAACAGGAGAGGAGATAGGGGACATCCTTGACGGGTGCCCCTGTGTAGTATTACCGGTTGGGAAAGTTCGCCATTGATAAGCAAAGCTGAATTTGGGGCAGAATAAATAATGCGAACTACTTCCTGGATATGCCCCCTCATACCAAATTGCTCTAAAGAATGAAACAGATGTTTCCAAGAAACCCGGTCGAACGCCTTCTCCGCGTCGACAGTCAGCAGAGCCAGGTCTAACTTCGCTCTGTATTTATCCGTTCTGAACTTGTTCCAAAAATAATCAATTAGAGTCAAGACCTTACGGGTGTTTTTGGCCGGATTCCTCCCTGCCATGAACCCGGCTTGATTCTCATGTATTATTAACCCGAGATGGGGTTTTAGTCTTTTTGCCAAAATCGATGTAAGCAGTTTGTAGTCCGCGTTGAGAACTGATATAGGTCTATATGACCCAGGTAACTCTGGGTCCTTATTTTTTTTGGGTATTAGAGATATTACTGCCGCCGCAAAATAGGGAGAGCATTTATTATGCTCAATAAAACAGTAATTAAATAAATTCACCAATGTTGGGGCAATTTGTGTCTGTAAAATCCTATAAAGTTCCAGTGGTAGGCAATCAGGACCAGCTGCTTTATTAGTTTTGGCAGCTGTAATAGCCTCTATGATCTCATCAACCGTAATTGGAGCATTAATTTCTGCCAAACTCTCCTTAGGTATTTTAGGAGTCTTAATTTTGGCCCAAAAATCTCCTATGGTTATACCTTGCTCTTCCGAGCTATATAGCTCGGTAAAAAATTCATAAAATACTCTAGATATATCTGTATTGCAGGTAAATCTCTTGGAGTTTTTTCTAATAGAGGTTATCTTACCGCTACCTCTAGTTTTAATCAGCCTTGCCACGAATCTAGCAGACCTACCCGCTTGACCACAGTAAAGGGCTTTTTGTCTTTGTATATCTGCCCTGGTCTTCTGTTTAATGAAGACATCTCGCGAAGATTTAGCTGCTATATATCTCCTCCAGTGCTCGCAAGAGCGCAGACCTAAATAAGTTTTATACGCGTTTTTTACCTGACGTGACAACTGAATTTCCTGTTGCCTGGATTTCCTTTTTGACTTACACAGATATGCCTTTACCTTACCACGTAAGACAGCCTTTGCTGCTTCCCAGAAGACCTCGGGTCTGTTAAAATAATCTCGGTTGAAACCAACATATTCTTGCCACTGGTTAATCAGCCAGTTATTAAATTGGATGTTATTCATCAGATATCTTGGAAAGAAAATTGACCGAGTCCCTGGTCTGTCTGTCCGCGATAATTTGCATTCTAACGTTATTACAGCATGGTCTGAGATCACTATATCTCCAATCTCGGCTTCCCAATCAAGGCCGATCAAGGACTCCGCAATCAAAAAAAAATCTATCCTGGATAATGCCTGCTGACCTTTGGACATACACGTATAGGCTCTAGAATCGGGATTCTGCAGTCGCCAGATGTCAATTAGGCCCAGTTGTGAGCATATTTTTTGAAAGATACGAGTCTTCCTATCCCTCAAGGGGCAACCTATTTTTTTAACTCTGTCTAGAGAGGGGTCTGCTATTAAATTAAGGTCCCCTGCAATAATAATATTCTGTCCAACAAATTTTCGCAGATATAACACCAAGTTGTCCCAAAATTCTCTATCTATAATATTAGGACCGTAAATATTGCATAATACGTATCGAGCCTTATTACATGATATTTCCAAAATAACGAATCTACCCTCCGGATCTATAAAAGAGGAGTCAATCTCATAATCCAGGTTTTTCTTAAATAGAATTGCCACTCCCCTCTTACGTGTATTAAAGGGGGCCGCAACTACTTCACCCACCCACTTGGTTTGTAATTTCAAAACTTCAGATGCCTTTAAATGAATCTCTTGTAAGAACACAATATCTGATTGTGTTTTAGCCAAATGTTTGATTATTGCTTTGCGTTTTATTGGGGAGTTTATACCTCCTACATTCCAGGAGGCCAGTTTAACAGATGTTAACATAGTTAATCAAAGGAGAAAAAAAACCCCCAAAAGTACCAGGGAAAGAGGGGAGAGCAAGGAGGGAGGGAGAGGAAAGGGAGAGCGAGAACAAAAAACACAAAAAAAAAAACAAAAACAAAAAAAACAAAACAAAAAAAAAACAATACCCAGATACAAATTTATAAAACAAAGTATATTAAAATAACAACCTTCTACATAATTCCGTGTTTCTCTAAGCATCAGCACACCAATGAAACTAACTTTAATGAACATCTCGCATAAGTCTTCCCTTACACATAAGGTGTTATAAATAACTGTAAAAAAACCCCAAAAAGAATCCTTCTCTTTCCTAATCATTGGATCCCTAGTTCTTTACATAGCGCGGTTGCTTCCTTGCTGTTATTTGCTGTATAAGAAATACCTGCCTTGGTAATTAATAGTCTAGCCGGATAAACCAGCCTAACATTGCAATCTGCTTCTAAGAATCTAGAAAAAAAAGGGGACATTGTTTTTCTTTTAGCGCTAGTCTCTGCTGAAAAATCTTGAAAAATCAAAATTTTGTTATTGTCAATGTGTAATGGGCTCATTTTTCTATAGTGTTTCAAAAATAAAAGTTTGTCCTGATAATTCACAAATTTAAAAATAATCGGTCTGGCTTTAGATTGAGTGTTACTATCTCTAAGCGGACCTAATCTATGTGCTCTCTCGATCAGGAAAGGTGAAGTCGGCGGGGGGATCATCAGCGCCTGCGGGAGGGAGACAGAGACAAAGTGTATCAAGTCTTGATACTGCACTGATTCCGGGAGGCCAATAATGCGTAAGTTATTGTGCCTTGACCTATCCTCGAGGTCTTCTAGGCGCGCTTGCAATTGTAAAATCATTTTCCCT
The DNA here is from genome assembly GCF_027579735.1 of Bombina bombina. Classification (NCBI taxonomy): domain Eukaryota; kingdom Metazoa; phylum Chordata; class Amphibia; order Anura; family Bombinatoridae; genus Bombina; species Bombina bombina. The sequence goes on from NC_069499.1 coordinate 641,985,222, forward strand.
TGATCCGTGATATCTGAGCCTTGAACATCCACTCTGTCCTCCACTTCCGAGACCCTGGTCTCTACCTCCGTAAGTCTCACCGTGAACTGCCTAATTTCTTCTTTTAAACTATGGATCTCAGTCTTAATTTCAGTTTTAATCAGATCCAATTGTGGGGTTATCAATTTGGCTACTTCAGTAGCGAATTCCGTCATGTCATTAGCACCAGAAATAATTGCTCCTCGTTCTTGTGAGGTGTCTAATAAGTTATCTGAGTTTTTCGTGGTGCTACGCTTATCTTTTGGTTTGGGTGGCATTTTCGGTGAAGAACCTTTGTGGTTCGTGAGAAATCTATCCATTCACTGTGTTAATGTGTATTTATGAAGTGTAATTGTGACTTGGTGGCAATTAAGCCACTTAATATTAAGTAAGAGAGCTTGTGTTACAAGCTCTGAAAGTGAGAAAAAAAAGACATATAAAAAACAAGGAAACATGTGCATCAATGTGAGTGACAAAAAGTGAAAAAAAGGTCAGTGGTTATACCAACTGTGCTTAGTGTGAAAAAAAAAAAAAAAAAAAAAGGGGGTGAGAAAAAAAAAAAAAAAAAAAACCCCTTCAAAGAAAAATCTACTTTTTAAGTCTTGTTCAGACTATAAACTAAAAACCACCCTTCAAACTACAGCTTAACTTTATATAACAGTAGTCCCCTTAATAAGGCAAATCCTCAGTACTACTAGAGTGTTATCTTCTACATCTCTCAGTTTAATCTAAGGATCTTGTTTAATCTACGGATCTTGCTGCTTTGTTATTTCTTATCCAACATTAGGTGGAGCCCGCCTTACTAAAACTCTTAGCAGATGCGGTAAGTATTAGGCTGTCCCTGTGTTATTCCCCCTTCGATACTCCCCTTCTCGCCCTTGACCTGTTTGAGATCCCGTCCCTTCTTCTTCCCTTTCTACCTATTTCTTACTATATAGTTTGTTGATCTTCCATATATATATAAAGTTACTCATTGAGCTTCTCCCTTTATTCCTAATCTTAACCGTTTAATTAATCTCAGAGCACTCAGTTGTCCCCCCCCCCTTCAAGTATTGCCCAGGGGATGCTGTAAGGGGACAGGCAAATATGTAAAGCAGAGAACTAAATTTAAAGTTCGAGTGCACAGATAGTATTAAGCATATGTTTCACATAAACTAAACATGCAGAATACATTAGACAGTATATAACGCAAAAGTATCTTAAACAGATCTATGTAGCCCATCAATTTTAGCTTAGACCATACATTCTGCTGTCTATTTAGCCATGTCTGCTCTGATGATCATCAACAAACGACACCCAGCTTATTATATGTGATTCATGAGAGTCCCGTCTTTTCAGTATACGAAATCACAGACCAAGTCCTCTCTAGCGGTTTTCAAAAGTCCTGCTATATTGTAACAGATTATGCAGAGAGTCTAATAAGCCTGAATAACCCTAGCTGCATAGGGAAAACAAAAGGCAACAAAACCTGCTCTCTTGTCCTGTCCTTCGTGCTGTCAGACTTATGCACTTGTCAAGCCGATATCCTGAGGGAGAGCTAGATGGCTTGTCTTACCCACTCTGTGCCGTCAGCCAGTTAAGGATCCATAGCAGTCACACTGCACTCCGCTCTGCAGTACTGTCACCCCTTAGAAGCTATGCCCAACTCTGTAGTCAGGCAGCAATGGTAATCTTGTGAAGATCCGGAACCTTGTAAGCCAGCCTGCAATGCTGCCCTCTATTGCTGTTAAGGTTGTTCAAATCTGAACGCTGTGCCGGGAATCCTCCACGCTGCACTCGCACTGAGAGCTCAATGGAACCGATACCAGGATCGGAGGTGTGTACACGCAGACTGCAAAGCTCCGCCTCTAGGGTATCTCACCGCCTAGGACAGGTAAAATTTTCGACTTAGCAGAGTGGGATTTACAAGCCAAAAAATGTTACGATACGTTAGATAGCCTTATCTCTCAGAAAGCCATCCGCCTTATAGTACTTGAGTCTGCAAGAAAGTTCTTTTGAGACGGGGCCCGCTGTAGGTGTAGCGGCAATAGCCGATTCCCGAATTGCATCCACCTATAACAGTTCAACCAAGTGTCAGCTTTACCAGGGCGTCGTCTCCCATTACAACCAGCTCATACGGCAGCCGATGGCTAGTACAGCCGTTACAGCTTATCCAGGTGCTCTTAGCGAAAGAGCTTATTCAGCCTCACGAAGACTTCCTAGTCGTGGTCCAAGGACCCACAGCCGGTCCTAGCAAGACATCCTAGGACAAGGCTTACTACGAGTGGCTGGAGAATGGTAAAATTCCCTTTGACGAGAAGACCAGAGCTGGTGGTAGCTACCTGCCTGCCCCGCCCCCAGCCGGAAGTCTGACATTGTTTTTGCATATAATTTGTGCTTGTTCCACAGTCTTTAGGGAGGTTGAAAGCACATTTTATCACCTAGGTTTCCATCTCAATGCTGTAAATTGCTTAATCCAGTTACATACTAGAAATTCAGCATTCCAAGATTTAAGCCACAAAACTCTTCTAGCTAAAATAGCTGAAGATATGGATCTAACATCAATTTTGATATCAAAAATGGCATAACAAATAAAATTAGCATGTTGCAGTAAGCTAACAATGCTAGATATGTCAGAATCCAATTCTTGTTGCACTAAATTCTCCAACCAAAAAGTTGATGCAGCCGCAAAATCAGCCAAAGAAATTGCAGGCCTAAGAAGATGACCTGAATATAAATAGGCTTTCCTTAGATAAGATTCAAGTTTCCTATCTAAAGGGTCTTTAAAAGAAGTACTATCTTCCATAGGAATAGTGGTACGTTTAGCAGGAGTAGAAATAGCCCCATCAACTTTGGGGATCTTTTCTCAAAACTCTAAAAAATTGTATCCTTTACCAGCATTTTCTATAAACCTCGAAGAAGGAATAAAAGGAGAACCTGGCTTATTCCATTCCTTTGAAATTATATCAGAAATATCATCAGGAATAGGAAAAACCTCTGGAGTAACCACAGGAGGTTTAAAAACAGCATTTAAACGTTTACTAGTCTTAACGTCAAGAGGAATGGCTTCCTCAATATCCAAAGTTATCAACACTTCTTTTAACAAAGAACAAATATACTCTATTTTAAATAAATAAGTAGATTTGTCAGTGTCAATATCTGAGGAGGGATCTTCTGAATCAAGATAGATCCTCATCAGAGGAGGATAAATCATTATGTTGTCGGTCATTTGACATTTCATCAACTTTATGAGAAGTTTTAAAAGACCTTTTACATTTAATAGAAGGCGGAAATGCAGACAAAGCCTTCTAAATAGAATCAGTAACAAATTCTTTAAAATTCATAGGTATATCATGTACATTAGAAGTTGAAGGAACTGCAACTGGCAATGTACTATTACTGATGGATACATTCTCTGCATGTAAAAGTTTATCATGACAACTATTACAAATGACATTCGGAGATATAATTTCCACAATCTTACAACAAATGCACTTAGCTTTGGTAGAACTGATGTCATGCAGCAAAGTTCCAACAGATACTTCTGAGACAGGATCAGATTGAGACATCTTGCAAAATGTAAAAGAAAAAACAACATATAAAGCAAAATTATCAATTTCCTTATATGACAGTTTCAGGAATGGGAAAAAAATGCAAATAGCATAGCCCTCTGACATAGAAAAAGGCAAGAGGCACATAGCAATGGGGTAAAAAATTTATGAAAAATTTGGCGCCAAGTATGACGCACAACGTAACTGAAACTTTTTTGGCGCCAACATCCGGAAATGACACACTTGCATCACTAACGACGCAGCCCTGTGTAAGGACTCGGCGTCAACTAAGACTCCCCGAAATGACGAACTTGCGTCAACGGACGTACTTTCGCACCAAGAATGATGCAATAAAGTCTAGCATTTGGCGCACCCACGGGCCTAGTACTGCCCACAATTTGCAAGAAAAATGTAGTCAATCTGAAAAAAGACTAAACCCCAGGTAAGAAAAAATATTTCTTAATAGGTTTATTTTCCCCAATTATGAAACTGACAGTCTGCACAAGGAAATACATGAACCTGACCCATGGCAAATATAAGTACAATACATATATTTAGAACTTTATATACATGCATAAAGTACCAAACCATAGCTGGGTTGTCTTAAGTAATAAAAAACACACTTACCGAAAGACACCCATCCACATATAACTGTTTCAGTACTGGTTTGGCTATCAGTAAAGGTAATGGTATATGAGAGTATATCGTCGATCTGAAAAGGGAGGTAGGAGATGAATCTCTACAACCGATAACAGAGAACCTATGAAATAGATCTCGCGTGAGGAAAACCATTGCATTCAATAGGTGATACTCCCTTCACATCCCTCTGACATTCGCTGTACTCTGAGAGGAATCGGGCTTCAAAATGCTGAGAAGCGCATGTCAACATAGAAATCTTAGCACAAACTTACTTCACCACCTCCATAGGAGGCAAATTTTGTAAAACTGAATTGTGGGTGTGGTGAGGGGTGTATTTATAGGCATTTTCAGGTTTGGGAAACTTTGCCCCTCCTGGTAGGATTGTATATCCCATACGTCACTAGCTCATGGACTCTTGCCAATTACATGAAAGAAAACTCTCCCTGCATCTCCGGACTCTAACCTTCATCCATGCTCTCACTGAGAGGCTGACAGGACTATTTAAAACTCCAGTCCCATTTCGAAGAGTACTACCCTCCTTAAGAGACTATCTCAAACTTCTCCTGTGATGAAAGGCAAAGAATGACTAGGGGATGAATGAAGTGGGGGAGGTATTTAAAGCCTTTGGCTGGGTTGTCTTTGCCTCCTCCTGGTGGCCAGGTTCTGAATTCCCAAAAGTAATGAATGCAGCTATTGACTCTTCCCGTTTAAGAAGAAAAAGTTTATTTTAACTTAAGTGTCCTCTTAAATATGTGGTTGCAATGAGCTGGAGGAATAGGGTTAGCTGTGTTTAAGGGAAATGTAAACTACAAATAAAAAGCTTATGCTACATAAGTGAAAGTCAGTTTAAATGTGGCATGACAACGTTTCTATACCCTCAGTTTAAATGTGGCATGACAACGTTTCTATACCCTGGTAAAAGGGGGAGAGGGAAAAACACAAATATCCCTTTTTTTATTCTGTTTTAAAAATAAATCAAATCCAAAGGAAACAAAAAAACACTAAAAAGGTGACATGTTGTACAAGAATTTTTTCTAATTAAATTATCAGCCAAAATGTGCAGCCTGTTGTGAATGGACTCTTAAAGGGACATTAAACCCCAAAAACATTTTTCATGATTCAGATAGAGAATAAAAGTTTCCTATTTACTTCCATTATCAAATTTATTTCATTCTCATGTTATTCTTTGTTGAAGATATACCTAGGTAGGTAGCGTGCACATGCCTGAAGCACTACATGACAGGAAATAGTGCTGCCATCTAGTGCTCCTGCTAATGTATAACATTGTTGCAAAACTGCTGCTATATAGTGCTGCAGACACGTGCACACTTGAACTCACATTTCTGTTTTTAACAAAGGATAACAAGAAAACGAAGAACATTTGATAATAGAAATAAACTAGAAAGTTGTTTAAAATGTTATGTTCTATCTAAATCATGAAAGAATAAAATTAGGTTTTATGTCCCTTTAATGCTGGGTTTGTTTCTTGTCAAATGACAGTCAAAGTATTTTAAACATATTGTTTGCGGTAACACATTAAAAACCAACTAGCAATTAACCTCTGCTGTATAGTTTGAAGGGTTAAAAAAACAAAATTTATGCTTACCTGATAAATTCATTTCTCCAGTAGTGTGGTCAGTCCACGGGTCATCATTACTTCTGGGATATTATCTCCTCCCCTACAGGAAGTGCAAGAGGATTCACCCAGCAGAGCTGCTATATAGCTCCTCCCCTCTACGTCACCTCCAGTCATTCGACCAAAGGACCAACGAGAAAGGAGAAGCCCAAGGGTGTAGTGGTGACTGGAGTATAATCCAAAAATTTTTTTAAGCCTGCCATAAAAACCAGGGCGGGCCGTGGACTGACCACACTACAGGAGAAATGAATTTATCAGGTAAGCATAAATTTTGTTTTCTCCTGTTAAGTGTGGTCAGTCCACGGGTCATCATTACTTCTGGGATACCAATACCAAAGCAAAAGTACACGGATGACGGGAGGGACAGGCAGGCTCTTTATACGGAGGGAACCACTGCCTGAAGAACCTCTCCCAAAAACAGCCTCCGAAGAAGCAAAAGTGTCAAATTTGTAAAATTTGGAAAAAGTATGAAGAGAAGACCAAGTTGCAGCCTTGCAAATCTGTTCAACAGAAGCCTCATTCTTAAAGGCCCAAGTGGAAGCCACAGCTCTAGTAGAATGAGCTGTAATTCTTTCAGGAGGCTGCTGTCCAGCAGTCTCATAGGCTAATCGTATTATGCTACGAAGCCAAAAAGAGAGAGAGGTAGCCGAAGCTTTCTGACCTCTCCTCTGACCAGAATAAATGACAAACAGGGAAGACGTTAGACGAAAATCCTTAGTTGCCTGTAGATAAAATTTCAGGGCACGGACTACATCTAGATTGTGTAGCAGACGTTCCTTCTTCGAGGAAGGATTAGGACACAAGGATGGAACAACAATCTCTTGATTGATATTCCTGTTAGTGACCACCTTAGGTAGGAACCCAGGTTTAGAACTACCTTGTCTGAATGAAAAATCAGATAAGGAGAATCACAATGTAAGGCAGATAACTCAGAAACTCTTCGAGCCGAGGAAATAGCCATTAAAAACAGAACTTTCCAAGATAACAACTTGATATCAATGGATATCAATGGAATGAAGGGGTTCAAACGGAACACCCTGTAAAACATTAAGAACTAAGTTCAAACTCCATGGCGGAGCAACAGTTTTAAACACAGGCTTGATCCTAGCTAAAGCCTGACAAAAAGCTTGAACGTCCGGAACTTCTGACAGACGTTTGTGTAAAAGAATGGACAGAGCTGAAATCTGTCCCTTTAAAGGACTAGCAGACAACCCCTTTTCTAAACCTTCTTGTAGAAAAGACAATATCCTTGGAATCCTAACCTTACTCCATGAGTAACTCTTGGATTCGCACCAATATAAGTATTTACGCCATATTTTATGGTAAATCCTTCTGGTAACAGGCTTCCTAGCCTGTATTAAGGTATCAATAACTGGCTCAGAAAAACCACGTTTTGATAAAATCAAGCGTTCAATTTCCAAGCAGTCAGCTTCAGAGAAGTTAGATTTTGATGTTTGAATGGACCCTGGATCAGAAGGTCCTGTTTCAGAGGTAGAGACCAAGGCGGACAGGATGACATGTCCACTAGATCTGTATACCAAGTCCTGCGTGGCCATGCAGGTGCTATTAGAATCACTGATGCTCTCTCCTGTTTGATTCTGGCAATCAATCGAGGAAGCATCGGGAAGGGTGGAAACACATAAGCCATCCCGAAGGTCCAAGGTGCTGTCAAAGCATCTATCAGAACCGCTCCCGGATCCCTGGATCTGGACCCGTAGCGAGGAAGCTTGGCGTTCTGACGAGACGCCATGAGATCTATCTCTGGTTTGCCCCAACGTCGAAGTATCTGGGCAAAGACCTCCGGATGAAGTTCCCACTCCCCCGGATGAAAAGTCTGACGACTTAAGAAATCCGCCTCCCAGTTCTCCACTCCCGGGATGTGGATTGCAGACAGGTGGCAAGAGTGAGACTCTGCCCAGCGAATTATCTTTGATACTTCCATCATTGCTAGGGAGCTTCTTGTCCCTCCCTGATGGTTGATGTAAGCTACAGTCGTGATGTTGTCCGACTGAAACCTGATGAACCCCCGAGTTGTTAACTGGGGCCAAGCCAGAAGGGCATTGAGAACTGCTCTCAATTCCAGAATGTTTATTGGAAGGAGACTCTCCTCCTGATTCCATAGTCCCTGAGCCTTCAGAGAATTCCAGACAGCACCCCCAACCTAGAAGGCTGGCGTCTGTTGTTACAATTGTCCAGTCTGGCCTGCTGAATGGCATTCCCCTGGACAGGTGTGGCCGATAAAGCCACCATAGAAGAGAATTTCTGGTCTCTTGATTTGAGTGGGGGACAAATCTGAGTAATCCCCATTCCACTGACTTAGCATGCACAATTGCAGCGGTCTGAGATGTAGGCGTGCAAAAGGTACTATGTCCATTGCCGCTACCATTAAGCCGATCACCTCCATGCATTGAGCTACTGACGGGTGTTGAATGGAATGAAGGACCCGGCATGCATTTTGAAGCTTTGTTAACCTGTCTTCTGTCAGGTAAATCTTCATTTCTACAGAATCTATCAGAGTCCCCAAGAAGGGAACTCTTGTGAGTGGAAAGAGAGAACTCTTCTTTTCGTTCACCTTCCATCCATGCGACCTTAGAAATGCCAGTACTAACTCTGTATGAGACTTGGCAGTTTGAAAGCTTGAAGCTTGTATCAGAATGTCGTCTAGGTACGGAGCTACCGAAATTCCTCGCGGTCTTAGTACCGCCAGAAGAGTACCCAGAACCTTTGTGAAGATTCTTGGAGCTGTAGCCAATCCGAATGGAAGAGCTACAAACTGGTAATGCCTGTCTAGAAAGGCAAACCTTAGATACCGGTAATGATTTCTGTGAATCGGTATGTGAAGGTAAGCATCCTTTAAATCCACTGTGGTCATGTACTGACCCTCTTGGATCATGGGCAAAATTGTTCGAATCGTTTCCATCTTGAACGATGGAACTCTTAGGAATTTGTTTAGGATCTTTAAATCCAAGATTGGCCTGAAAGTTCCCTCTTTTTTTTTTGGGAACTACAAACAGATTTGAGTAAAACCCTTGTCCTTGTTCCGACCGTGGAACTGGATGGATCACTCCCATTAATAAAAGATCTTGTACGCAGCGTAAGAACGCTTCTTTCTTTATTTGGTTTGTTGACAACCTTGACAGATGAAATCTCCCTCTTGGGGGAGAGGATTTGAAGTCCAGAAGGTATCCCTGAGATATGATCTCTAACGCCCAGGGATCCTGAACATCTCTTGCCCAAGCCTGGGCGAAGAGAGAAAGTCTGCCCCCTACTAGATCCGGTCCCGGATCGGGGGCCCTCGATTCATGCTGTCTTAGGGGCAGCAGCAGGTTTCCTGGCCTGCTTGCCCTTGTTCCAGGACTGGTTAGGTTTCCAGCCTTGTCTGTAGTGAGCAACAGCTCCTTCCTGTTTTGGTGCAGAGGAAGTTGATGCTGTTCCTGCTTTAAAATTACGAAAGGAACGAAAATTAGACTGTCTAGCCCTAGGTTTGGCTTTGTCCTGAGGCAGGGCATGGCCTTTACCTCCTGTAATGTCAGCGATAATCTCCTTCAAACCGGGCCCGAATAAGGTCTGCCCTTTGAAAGGTATATTAAGCAATTTAGATTTAGAAGTAACATCAGCTGACCAGGATTTTAACCACAGCGCTCTGCGTGCCTGAATGGCAAATCCGGAATTCTTAGCCGTAAGTTTAGTTAAATGTACTACGGCATCTGAAATAAATGAATTAGCTAACTTAAGGGTTCTAAGTTTGAGTGTAATCTCATCTAGTGTAGATGATTCAAGTGTCTCTTCCAGAGACTCAAACCAAAATGCTGCTGCAGCCGTGACAGGCGCAATACATGCAAGAGGTTGCAATATAAAACCTTGTTGAACAAACATTTTCTTAAGGTAACCCTCTAATTTTTTATCCATTGGATCTGAAAAGGCACAGCTATCCTCCACCGGGATAGTGGTACGCTTAGCCAAAGTAGAAACTGCTCCCTCCACCTTAGGGACCGTTTGCCATAAGTCCCGTGTGGTGGCGTCTATTGGAAACATTTTTCTAAATATCGGAGGAGGTGAGAACGGCACACCGGGCCTATCCCACTCCTTAGTAACAATTTCAGTAAGTCTCTTAGGTATAGGAAAAACATCAGTACTCGCCGGTACCGCAAAATATTTATCCAACCTACACATTTTCTCTGGTATTGCAACTGTGTTACAATCATTAAGAGCCGCTAACACCTCCCCTAGTAATACACGGAGGTTTTCCAGCTTAAATTTAAAATTTGAAATATCTGAATCCAGTCTGTTTGGATCAGAACCGTCACCCACAGAATGAAGTTCTCCGTCCTCATGTTCTGCCGCCTGTGACGCAGTGTCTGACATGGCCCTAATATTATCAGCGCACTCTGTTCTCACCCCAGAGTGATCACGCTTGCCTCTAAGTTCTGGTAATTTAGCCAAAACTTCAGTCATAACAGTAGCCATATCCTGTAATGTGATATGAAATGGCCGCCCAGATGTACTCGGCGCTACAATATCACGCACCTCCCGAGCGGGAGATGCAGGTACTGACACGTGAGGCGAGTTAGTCGGCATAACTCTCCCCTCGTTGTCTGGTGAAATATGTTCAATTTGTACAGATTGACTTTTATTTAAAGTAGCATCAATACAGTTAGTACATAAATTTCTATTGGGCTCCACTTTGGCATTAGCACATATAGCACATGTATCTTCCTCTGAATCAGACATGTTTAACACACTAGCAATTAACTAGCAACTTGGAAATGCTTTTTCAAGTAATTTACAATAATATGAAACCGAACTGTGCCTATAAGAAGCACAGAAAAAATTATGACAGTTGAAAATAATTAAGTTATAGCATCAAATCTTTGTAAGAAATATACAATTTTAGCAAAGGATTGTTCCCATTAGCAAAGGATAACTAACCCTAGCAGCAGAAAAAATACACAAATAAACGTTTTTTATCACAGTCAACTACACTCTTCACAGCTCTGCTGTGATGATTACCTCCCTCAAAAAAGGCTTTGGAAATCCCTGAGTTCTGTAGAGATGAACCGGATCATGCAGGAAGAAAATGAACCTCTGACTGAGTTTTTTTGATGCGTAGTAAAAGCGCCAAAAATGGCCCCTCCCCCTCACACATAACAGTGAGAGAGATTAGTGAACTGCTTTAAATTAAACAAAACTATTGCCAAGTGGAAAAAATAGTGCCCAAAACATTTTTTCACCCAGTACCTCAGAGAAATAAACGTTTTTACATGCCAGCAAAAAAACGTTTAACCTCAAAAAATTAATTGTTATTTAAAACCTATTGCAAGTCCCTGCAAATTAGGTTAAGTCTATGCATACAGTATAAATCCAGTGAAGTACCATTCCCCAGAATACTGAAGTGTAAAATATACATACATGACAGCCTGATACCAGCTACATCTACTGCATTTAAGGCTGAGTTTACATTATAACGGTATGGCAGGATTTTCTCATTAATTCCATGTCAGAAAATAACAAACTGCTACATACGTCTTTGCAGATTAATCTGCCCGCTGTCCCCTGATCTGAAGTTTACCTCTCCTCAGATGGCCGAGAAACAGCAATATGATCTTAACTACTCCGGCTAAAATCATAGAAAAAACTCAGGTAGATTCTTCTTCAAATTCTACCAGAGAATGAATAACACACTCAGGTGCTATTATAAAATAAACTTTTGATTGAAGGTAATAAACTAATTAAATCACCACAGTCCTCTCACACATCCTATCTATTCGTTGGGTGGAAGAGAATGACTGGAGGTGACGTAGAGGGGAGGAGCTATATAGCAGCTCTGCTGGGTGAATCCTCTTGCACTTCCTGTAGGGGAGGAGATAATATCCCAGAAGTAATGATGACCCGTGGACTGACCACACTTAACAGGAGAAAAAAGATTAATTACATTTTCTCCCAAATAATAAATTCCCATGATAAACCGTACAGTTTACAAGGTTATGGTTTAATATCATACCATTTGGAAAGGTAAAATTCAAAGAATTTGACTGGACAACGCAGAGGGTTCAGCTTGTTCTCAGGCTGCTCCAGTAGTGGTTGGTCCTCCTCATGTTTCCTCTTGGTGGAGCTTTCTTGGGGTGCAGGGGAAACAAAATAGAATTTGCCTTACAATAAATACAGCCTATTGAGGGTTGGCAAAATAGGAGGGATGGGCTAGAGAAATAGTGAAAACAATCGCAACATTTTGGAGTAGGGTCATACCTTTGCCTTTCTTATGTCGCACTGGAGGATAGTATTTGACGCTGACTAGTTTCATGGTGCCCCTGTTGGTTGTGCATTTACGGGACTTCCGCACAACATTGGTGAACGACAGTTGCAAGTGATCTTCTACTGTTTGAAGCCCAAAGAATTTAGTGTTAAAGAACATGAGGGTATTGAGGAGCACAAAAGGAGAGTAAACACCTAGCTGTTTACAGTCCCACAGATGTTCTTCCTCCACACGAGAATACAATAGTCCTGCAAGCAAACAGACAAGCCATTAACAATGTATTGTACATCAATTTTAAAGAGCAAAATATCCCCACTAATAAAAAAGCACTTAATATATATGGTGCACTACAAAACAAAATAATGGATAACTTAAAAGAAATAAACTTAGTTCAAAAAGCCCACATATCCATCCCATAATACAATTTGCCCAGCAATAGTCTAGCTGGGTCTTGCAACTAGATGATTCATTGCTTTCATGGTGGGTGGAGTCCACAAGCTATTACTCCTGGGAATTCCACTTCTGACCATTAGGAGGAGGCAAACAGTCCCAAAAATCCAAGAGCCCTTAAAAACCCTCCCACCTTACTGGAAAGTAGCCTGATGTAAAGCCAAGCAAGAAGAAGAAGAAAAAGAAAGGAAGATAAAAACAAGAACAAAATGGAGCAAAAAAAGAAAAAAAGAAAAAGAAGAGTTGGTACATACTTTAAATGCCGCCAGAAAAAAATGTGGCGCCGGATTTCCCGCACGCTATTTGCCAAGAGGTGGAAACGTCACTTCTCAAGCAAAACAGCGTTCTGCTGTGGGCTGTCTGAGCAGCTCAGTGCGGCAAACACTTGAAACAAATAAAGGAGCTTTCTGCATTAATAATTTTATACTGTACTTCATGACTGAAAGTACCGTTTATTTGTTCCAATGGTCAATCCTAACGTTTCACAAACGATAGGATTGACTTTCACTTTAAATATCCGAGATGTTTTTAAATTGTAAATCTAAAAGTAATATCCTCAGAGTCACTTTCAGACTCTCTAGAGGAGTCAGAGGATAAAAGTTCTCCTTCAGAGCTAGACAAGGAATTATCCACATCAGAAGATTGCATGTGGCTAATTGCTGCAGCTCCAACGGAACCGCTGGTTCTAGATTCGTAGGAACAGTGTTTAACCTCTCTTCCTTTTACCTGTGACTGGCATAGCACTCAGGGCAGTAGATACAGCTGTATGTAATTGGGCCGCAAAATCACGAGGGAAGGACCCAATCCCAGATTGTGTCTGAGAAATGGGCTTGCAGGGTACTGCATGTGAAGGAATAGATGCCGCCTGTTGCGGATGCAGGATTGGCATATCAGGGTATACAGTGGTCGGAGAGACTTCCGACTGCCAAGGGGTAGCCTGATTTAAGGGGGATAACGCAGGAGCCTGAGTCCCAGGGCCCCCTGAATGACGCTGTAGAACAGATGCAAGGCATGAGCCGCATAATTGAGCAGGACAACACACTGTATTTTGCTTGCATAACATGCATTCATTAGTCTCAAATAAAGGATTAGAGCAATTACCCTCCTGACAAGTGCTGTGCAATTAATCATGACATTTGTAAAAGAAAAAAAATCCCTACACACATATAATGAATCAATCCACCATGTTACTGTTCATACACAATGAAGAATGCGCTCAGGGGAATAGCACAAGAAGTGTTTTTATCCCACGTGAGATAAATTAAGAGGATTTTACCCCTGTGAGCGCAACTAGTGTGACCCTGCCCCAGTGTCGCCTAATAAGATGCTCATAATGTGTATTCATTCATATAAAAAAAGAAACGGTTGACTAAAATAATACCAGGCACACTGAGATTACAAGGGATTGGATTGATGAGGGCTTTTGTTGCGACTAACCTCCCAATGTTTTTTTTTTCCCCCCAAAGTATTGTTTCTTTTTATTGAGGTAAATTAAGTTGAGTACAAACATATTAAGGCAATAGAAGAGAAACAATCACATCTCTTTTGGTTACAACTCATATCAAGAACATCTGAGAATATAGTATGTGACAAGACACAATACAATTAACAATGTAGGCTGGGGCATATACTACAACATCTGTCATCAGCTCGACCCTAGACAAGAGCAGTTTACCTCTTTATCTGGGCTAATTTATATAACCTTCCCGGGTGTGACATCATACTCCACTCTTTAGCTCCCTAGGTGGAAAGATCTCTAGCATCAATAAATAAAAGCTGGACAAGTGTGTCTAGGCACTCCTCAATCGCATATGTGTCAATCCTCCATGCCTCATGCTCTGTGAAGATTCCCCATCCACTCCCATGTGGGGCTTGACGACCCCACAAGCCGGGTCAACACTCCCCCAAGAGACACGACAGGCTGTAAAACATTCGCTATATGGGAGAGACCGTTTCCTTAGTCAAAAGGGAGTCACTTTAGGAACCTCTAAGTAATAGCTCAACTAATAATCTGGTCAGCTAGGCAGGTGGAGCTGAAGAGAAAAAATATGCGAGAGTGAGGTTAAAAGGGGGACCTAGAGCAAGAAAGCGGGTGTGTGGGGTGAGTGAAGAATTCCCCAAACCCCGTGCATATAAGTAAAGGGGGGGGGGGGGGGGAATATATAAGAAAGAAAGAAATAAGAAGTGCAAAGGCGTAGGCTTCCCAGAACCGAGGACCTTAAGTTATACAACACTCCTATGTGAAAAGACCACAGATTCGGGTATACTCTATGAGTCACCTGGGGCCTGGTTTCTGTGGACCCAAAGATCCCATATTTTCCAGAATGACTCAATTTTATTGAGGTGTTGGTAGAATCCTCTCTCCATCAGGGCATACGTTTCTAGGGTCTGTTTAATGTCAGTCAAGGAAGGTGGATCTGACGTTTTCCATTTCCTAGCAATGGAAATCTTGGCTGCTGCTAACCTCCCAATGTTATAACCCGGGACCGTATCACCTTTCTATAAAAGAACACAGCTATGTGATGAAGTGTGTTCTCCTAAATCCCATTTGAATTGGAATTAGGTTTCTATAAGATACACTAGTGTGCCTTTACCTGTGCCCCAGCGGCCACACTCCTCCTTCAGTGCCATATACATAATGAGTTTAATTAAGCGATTACGCACTTCTCTTTGCGCTGGTGACAGATACAGTACATGCAGATACACAGCCACATTTCTTTCTATTCCAAACAGTCCGCTTGACAGAAAGGAACATGCACTCACACACCTCAGATCCCGATAAATCCATCGTAAAATAACGAGGCACAAACCTCATGTACCATTCAGGCAGCCTGCAATAAACGGATCATCCACTATAAACTGATTGGGTGACATAACCGCAGTAAACTCTTGCTTGATAACTTACTAGTAACTGTCAATGTACCCTCTTACACACAAGGGCCAAAGAGCTATCTGTTACTCAAACGCAAAGCCTAATTTTAAGGGGCCGTGCCCCTCAATGTGAGAAATACAGATCTCTAATGGGGTAGTGTTTTTCTACTTTATCAAGTAAAACAACTGCACATTAGAGCTTAAGATCTAAATATTTAGATATAATTTGTAATAAAGTTTGTCCTTGTGTAGTTGACAGTGAAATTCCAAGTTTAATTTGACGCAACTGCATAGAAATGTTTTCAGTTCAGGATTATCAGTATTATGATTATTCTCATCAGCAAATAGAAAAAAACAACAAAACAAAGAAATTTATGCTTACCTGATAAATGGATCATCTCTAATTACTATTGGTAATATCTCTCCTGGCCAGCAGGAGGCTGTCAAATATCACCTCCCTTCCCTCCAACCCCTGTCATTTGACCGAAGGAAAAAGAGAAAGGAACAGAAGGTGCAAAGGTGCCTGAGGTTTCCAACACAAAAATCTGTCTAAAGAAAACCGGGCGGTCCGTGGATTCACCGTGTCAAGAAATAAATAAATTTATTAGGTAAGCATAAATTTCGTTTTCTTTCTAATGACACGGTGAGTCCAGGATCATTTCTAATAACTATTGGGAATCAATACCCAAGCTAGAGGACACAGATGATAAAGGAGGGACAAGACAGAGGACCTAAACAGAAGGCACCACTGCTTGAAGAACCTTTCTCCCAAAAGACTCAGCTGAAGCAACTGTATCAAATTTATCGAATTTTTAAAAAGTGTGTAGAGACGACCAAGTTGCAGCCTTGCAAATCTGTTCCATAGAAGCTTCATTTTTGAATGCCCAGGAAGAGAAAACAGCCCTCGTGGAGTGAGCCGTAACTCTCTCAGGAGGCTGCTGTCCAGCAGTTTCATAGGCCAAACGAATTATACTCTTCAGCCACAAAGAAAGAAGTAGCCGTAACTTTCTGACCCCTGGGTTTCCCAGAGTAAACTACAAAGCAGAAGACTGGTGAAAATCCTTAGTCGCCTGTAAATAGTACTTAAAAGCACACACCACATCTAGGTTGTGCAGCAGACACTCTTTATGAGAAAAGTTAGGACACAAAGAAGGAACAACGATTTCTTGATTAATGTTCCTAACCGAAACCACTTTAGGAAGGAACCCTAACTTAGAAGGCAGAACTACCTTATCCAAATGAAAAATAAGGTAAGGGGATTCACACTGCAACCCCGAGAGCTCTGAGACTCTACGAGCAGAAGAAATTGCAACAAGAAAAAAACTTTCCAAGATGACATCTTAATATCTAAGGAATGCAGAGGCTCAAACGGAGCCTGTTGAAGAACTTTAAGAACAAGGTTAAGACTCCAGGGAGGAGTAACATCAGCAGTAGTATACTAACAGGCATGTGAGCTTCAGTATACTTAATGTAAAACATGTCAGCTGTAGCATACTTACTGATAGGCATGTGAGCTTTAGCATTAGTATACTTACTGATAGGTACCAACTGTAGTATACTAACTAATAGGCATGCAAGCTATAATACACGTCACCAGTAGTATTACTACTTACTGATAGGCAAGTAATTTAAACTAGTTTAGTTGTTTGTATTTTAATGTTCTCAGTCTGTATTGAACAATGAGAAATAACAAAATTTATGCTTACCTGATAAATTCCTTTCTCCTGTAGTGTGGTCAGTCCACGGGTCATCATTACTTCTGGGATATTAACTCCTCCCCAACAGAAAGTGCAAGAGGATCACCCAGCAGAGCTGCTATATAGCTCCTCCCCTCTACGTCACACCCAGTCATTCGACCGAGAACCAACGAGAAAGGAGAAGCCAAAGGGTGCAGTGGTGACTGGAGTATAATTTAAAAATTTAGACCTGCCATAAAAACAGGGCGGGCCGTGGACTGACCACACTACAGGAGAAAGGAATTTATCAGGTAAGCATAAATTTTGTTTTCTCCTGTTAAGTGTGGTCAGTCCACGGGTCATCATTACTTCTGGGATACCAATACCAAAGCTAAAGTACACGGATGACGGGAGGGACAGGCAGGCTCTTTATACGGAGGGAACCACTGCCTGAAGAACCTTTCTCCCAAAAACAGCCTCCGAAGAAGCAAAAGTGTCAAATTTGTAAAATTTGGAAAAAGTATGAAGAGAAGACCAAGTTGCAGCCTTGCAAATCTGTTCAACAGAAGCCTCATTCTTAAAGGCCCAAGTGGAAGCCACAGCTCTAGTAGAATGAGCTGTAATTCTTTCAGGAGGCTGCTGTCCAGCAGTCTCATAAGCTAAACGTATTATACTACGAAGCCAAAAAGAGAGAGAGGTAGCAGAAGCTTTTTGACCTCTCCTCTGACCAGAATAAACGACAAACAGGGAAGACGTTTGTCGAAAATCCTTAGTTGCCTGTAGATAAAATTTCAGGGCACGGACTACATCTAGATTGTGTAGAAGACGTTCTTTCTTCGAAGAAGGATTAGGACACAAAGATGGAACAACAATCTCTTGATTGATATTCCTGTTAGTGACCACCTTAGGTAAGAACCCAGGTTAGTACGCAGAACTACCTTGTCTGAATGAAAAATCAGATAAGGAGAATCACAATGTAAGGCCGATAACTCAGAGACTCTTCGAGCCGAGGAAATGGCCATTAAAAACAGAACTTTCCAAGATAACAATTTGATATCAATGGAATGAAGGGGTTCAAACGGAACACCCTGTAAAACATTAAGAACTAAGTTCAAACTCCATGGTGGAGCAACAGTTTTAAACACAGGCTTAATCCTGGCCAAAGCCTGACAAAAGGCCTGAACGTCTGGAACCTCTGACAGACGTTTGTGTAAAAGAATGGACAGAGCTGAAATCTGTCCCTTTAAGGAACTAGCGGATAAACCCTTTTCTAAACCTTCTTGTAGAAAGGACAATATCCTAGGAATCCTAACCTTACTCCATGAGTAACTTTTGGATTCGCACCAATATAAGTATTTACGCCATATTTTATGGTAAATCTTTCTGGTAACAGGCTTCCTAGCCTGTATTAAGGTATCAATTACTGACTCGGAAAAACCACGTTTTGATAAAATCAAGCGTTCAATTTCCAAGCAGTCAGCTTCAGAGAAATTAGATTCTGATGTTTGAAGGGACCCTGGATCAGAAGGTCCTGTCTCAGAGACAGAGACCAAGGTGGACAGGATGACATGTCCACTAGATCTGCATACCAAGTCCTGCGTGGCCACGCAGGCGCTATTAGAATCACCGATGCTCTCTCCTGTTTGATTCTGGCAATCAATCGAGGAAGCATCGGGAAGGGTGGAAACACATAAGCCATCCCGAAGGTCCAAGGTGCTGTCAAGGCATCTATCAGGACCGCTCCCGGATCCCTGGATCTGGACCCGTAACAAGGAAGCTTGGCGTTCTGTCGAGACGCCATGAGATCTATCTCTGGTTTGCCCCAACGTCGAAGTATCTGGGCAAAGACCTCCGGATGAAGTTCCCACTCCCCCGGATGAAAAGTCTGACGACTTAGGAAATCCGCCTCCCAGTTCTCCACTCCCGGGATGTGGATTGCTGACAGGTGGCAAGAGTGAGACTCTGCCCAGCGAATTATCTTTGATACTTCCATCATCGCTAGGGAGCTTCTTGTTCCTCCTTGATGGTTGATGTAAGCTACAGTCGTGATGTTGTCCGACTGAAACCTGATGAACCCCCGAGTTGTTAACTGGGGCCAAGCCAGAAGGGCATTGAGAACTGCTCTCAATTCCAGAATGTTTATTGGCAGGAGACTCTCCTCCTGAGTCCATGATCCCTGAGCCTTCAGAGAATTCCAGACAGCGCCCCAACCTAGTAGGCTGGCGTCTGTTGTTACAATTGTCCAATCTGGCCTGCTGAATGGCATCCCCCTGGACAGATGTGGCCGAGAAAGCCACCATAGAAGAGAATTTCTGGTCTCTTGATCCAGATTCAGAGTAGGGGACAAATCTGAGTAATCCCCATTCCACTGACTTAGCATGCACAATTGCAGCGGTCTGAGATGTAGGCGTGCAAAGGGTACTATGTCCATTGCCGCTACCATTAAGCCGATCACCTCCATGCATTGAGCTACTGACGGGTGTTGAATGGAATGAAGGACACGGCATGCATTTTGAAGCTTTGTTAACCTGTCTTCTGTCAGGTAGATCTTCATTTCTACAGAATCTATAAGAGTCCCTAAGAAGGGAACTCTTGTGAGTGGAAAGAGAGAACTCTTCTTTTCGTTCACCTTCCATCCATGCGACCTTAGAAATGCCAGTACTAACTCTGTATGAGACTTGGCAGTTTGAAAGCTTGAAGCTTGTATCAGAATGTCGTCTAGGTACGGAGCTACCGAAATTCCTCGCAGTCTTAGTACCGCCAGAAGAGCACCCAGAACCTTTGTGAAGATTCTTGGAGCTGTAGCCAATCCGAATGGAAGAGCTACAAACTGGTAATGCCTGTCTAGGAAGGCAAACCTTAGATACCGGTAATGATCTTTGTGAATCGGTATGTGAAGGTAAGCATCCTTTAAATCCACTGTGGTCATGTACTGACCCTTTTGGATCATGGGTAGGATTGTCCGAATAGTTTCCATTTTGAACGATGGAACTCTTAGGAATTTGTTTAGGATCTTTAAATCCAAGATTGGCCTGAAGGTTCCCTCTTTTTTGGGAACCACAAACAGATTTGAGTAAAACCCCTGTCCATGTTCCGACCGCGGAACCGGATGGATCACTCCCATTAGTAAAAGATCTTGTACACAGCGTAGAAACGCCTCTTTCTTTATTTGGTTTGTTGACAACCTTGACAGATGAAATCTCCCTTTTGGGGGAGAGGATTTGAAGTCCAGAAGATATCCCTGAGATATGATCTCTAACGCCCAGGGATCCTGGACATCTCTTGCCCAAGCCTGGGCGAAGAGAGAAAGTCTGCCCCCCACTAGATCCGTTCCCGGATCGGGGGCCCTCGATTCATGCTGTCTTAGGGGCAGCAGCAGGTTTTCTGGCCTGCTTGCCCTTGTTCCAGGACTGGTTAGGTCTCCAGCCTTGTCTGTAGCGAGCAACAGCTCCTTCCTGTTTTGGAGCAGAGGAAGTTGATGCTGCTCCTGCCTTGAAATTACGAAAGGAACGAAAATTAGACTGTCTAGCCTTAGGTTTGGCTCTGTCTTGAGGCAGGGCATGGCCTTTACCTCCTGTAATGTCAGCGATAATTTCTTTCAAACCGGGCCCAAATAAGGTCTGCCCTTTGAAAGGTATGTTAAGTAATTTAGATTTAGAAGTAACGTCAGCTGACCAGGATTTTAGCCACAGTGCTCTGCGTGCCTGAATGGCGAATCCGGAATTCTTAGCCGCAAGTTTTGTTAAATGTACTACGGCATCTGAAACAAATGAATTAGCTAGCTTAAGTGTTTTAAGCTTGCTTGAAATCTCATCTATAGTTATTGAGTCAAGAGTCTCTTCCAGGGACTCGGACCAAAAAGCGGCCGCGGCCGAGACAGACGCAATACATGCAAGGGGTTGCAATATAAAACCTTGTTGAACAAACATTTTCTTAAGGTAACCCTCTAATTTTTTATCCATTGGATCTGAAAAGGCACAGCTATCCTCCACCGGGATAGTGGTACGCTTAGCCAGAGTAGAAACCGCTCCCTCCACCTTAGGGACCGTCTGCCATAAGTCCCGTGTGGTGGCGTCTATTGGAAACATTTTTCTAAACACAGGAGGGGGGGAAAAGGGTACACCGGGCCTATCCCACTCCTTAGTAATTATCTCTGTAAGCCTCTTAGGTATAGGAAATACGTCAGTACTCGCCGGTACCGCATAGTATCTATCCAGCCTACATAATTTCTCTGGGATTGCAACGGTGTTACAATCATTCAGAGCTGCTAATACCTCCCCTAACAGTACACGGAGGTTTTCGAGTTTAAACTTAAAATTAGAAATGTCTGAATCCATTCTATTGGGATCAGAACCGTCACCTGCATATTGAATCTCTCCGTCCTCCTGTTCTGCATACTGTGACGCAGTATCAGACATGGCCCTATTATTAACAGCGCACTCTGTTCTCACCCCAGAGTGATCACGCTTACCTCTTAGTTCTGGTAATTTAGCCAAAACCTCAGTCATAACATTAGCCATATCCTGTAATGTGATTTGTAATGGCCGCCCTGATGTACTCGGCGCTACAATATCACGCACCTCCCGAGCGGGAGATGCAGGTACTGACACGTGAGGCGAGTTAGTCGGCATAACTCTCCCCTCGTTGTTTGGTGAATGATGTTCAATTTGTACAGATTGACTTTTATTTAAAGTAGCATCAATGCAATTAGTACACAAATTTCTATTGGGCTCCACTTTGGCTTTAGCACATATAGCACAGAGATATTCCTCTGAGTCAGACATGTTTAACACACTAGCAATTAAACTAGCAACTTGGAAATACTTTTCAAAGCAATTTACAAATATGAAAAACGTACTGTGCCTTTAAGAAGCACAGAAAAAAAGTTATGACAGTTGAGTAATAATAAACCGGAGAAACTATAACATCAAATTCTTTCCGGTAAAACACAATTTTAGCAAAGGATTGCCCCCATTAGCAATGGATAACTAACCCTTGAATAGCAGAAAAAATGTACAGAATATAAACGTTTTTTATCAGTCAAAGCACAATCTCACAGGTCTGCTGTGAGTGATTACCTCCCTCAAACTAACTTTTGAAGACCCCTGAGCTCTGTAGAGACGAACCGGATCATGCAGGGAAGAAAACAGACTTGTGACTGAATTTTCTGATGCGTAGCAAAAGCGCCAAAATAGGCCCCTCCCCCTCACACACAACAGTGAGGGAGATCAGTAAACTGTCTTAAATTAAATAAAACAACCGCCAAGTGGAAAAAAACAGTGCCCAAACAATTTTTCACCCAGTACCTCAGATAATTAAACGATTTAACATGCCAGCAAAAACGTTTAACATCAATAAATGAAATGTCATTAGAAAGCCTGTTGCTAGTCGTTCCCACTGCAAGTTAGGCTAAAGTCTTATGCATACAGTATTATCCCAGTGAAGTGCCATTCCCCAGAATACTGAAGTGTAAATATACATACATGACAGCCTGATACCAGTTGCTACTACTGCATTTAAGGCTGAGCTTACATTATATCGGTATGGCAGTATTTTCTCAGTCAATTCCATTCTCAGAAAATAATATGCTGCTACATACCTCTTTGCAGGTTAACCTGCCCGCTGTCCCCTGATCTGAAGTTTACCTCACTCCTCAGATGGCCGAGAAAAGCAAGATGATCCTAACTACGCCGGTTAAAATCATACAAAAAACGCAGGTAGATTCTTCTTCAAATTCTACCTGAGAAGGAACAACACACTCCGGTGCTGTTTTAAAATAAACTTTTGATTGAAGGTATAAAACTAAGTATAATCACCACAGTCCTCTCACACATCCTATCTATTAGTTGGGTGCAAGAGAATGACTGGGTGTGACGTAGAGGGGAGGAGCTATATAGCAGCTCTGCTGGGTGATCCTCTTGCACTTCCTGTTGGGGAGGAGTTAATATCCCAGAAGTAATGATGACCCGTGGACTGACCACACTTAACAGGAGAAATGTACTTTAAGATATTGTACAGTTCAATGCATTTTTTTTTTTATTGAGAAACATTGTTAACGGTATATTTTAACAAAAATCGCAATCTTCCTTTTTTCCCATATCGCACAGCCTTACTGCCGACTAAATTTAGAAATGGAATCCTCCATAGTACAATATATAGGTGAGACAGTAAGATTAACTCAATACATACAGAATAGTGAAATGAGTACAACACTGAAGCTCTGAAGGGAACTCCCCAATTTAGCCCAAGGCCTTCTGTAAAATGCTCAGTCTGAGGTGTCTCACCACCTCTGTATTGGTGCCAGTGTTCCCACGCAGTATATACACACACAAATATTAGATAAATATAAATTCTGAAATATATGCAAAGATACTCAACTGCTTAAGAACTTTCACTACAAAAGCTGCTTCATAAAAACAGTAGAAAAAAATGTATGCTTACCTGATAAATTTCTTTATTTTCGGATATGGTTAGTCCACAACATCATTTACTGTTGGGAATATCACTCCTGGCCAGCAGGAGGAGGCAAAGAGCACCATAGCCAAGCTGTAAAGTATCACTCCCCTTCCCACAACCCCCAGTCATTCGACCAAAGGGAAATGGGAAAAAAAAGAATAAGACGACAAAGGTGTAGAGGTACCTGAGGTTTAGTCAGAAAAAAACCCCGGAAAAGGTAAGAAAGGGGCGCTAAAAAGCAATCTGGATATTTGCAAAAAGATTAATCCTTACTAATGTGTATAAAATATACTACGTGTGATAATCCTACAATGATTTTTCTTTTGGATGATGAACAATTATTAATTGGAAAAAAGTAAATAATTAAGTGAAAGGTGTTGGGATGTGAATAAAAGAAATAAGTGAATGTTTATAAAAAATAATAATAATAAGGTGTTGTGGACATAAAAACAGAATTTATGTTTACCTGATAAATTACTTTCTCCAACGGTGTGTCCGGTCCACGGCGTCATCCTTACTTGTGGGATATTCTCTTCCCCAACAGGAAATGGCAAAGAGCCCAGCAAAGCTGGTCACATGATCCCTCCTAGGCTCCGCCTTCCCCAGTCATTCGACCGACGTAAAGGAGGAATATTTGCATAGGAGAAATCATATGATACCGTGGTGACTGTAGTTAAAGAAAATAAATCATCAGACCTGATTAAAAAAACCAGGGCGGGCCGTGGACCGGACACACCGTTGGAGAAAGTAATTTATCAGGTAAACATAAATTCTGTTTTCTCCAACATAGGTGTGTCCGGTCCACGGCGTCATCCTTACTTGTGGGAACCAATACCAAAGCTTTAGGACACGGATGATGGGAGGGAGCAAATCAGGTCACCTAGATGGAAGGCACCACGGTTTGCAAAACCTTTCTCCCAAAAATAGCCTCAGAAGAAGCAAAAGTATCAAATTTGTGAAATTTGGTTAAAGTGTGCAGTGAAGACCAAGTCGCTGCCTTACATATCTGATTAACAGAAGCCTCGTTCTTAAAGGCCCATGTGGAAGCCACGGCCCTAGTGGAATGAGCTGTGATTCTTTCAGGAGGCTGCCGTCCGGCAGTCTCATAAGCCAATCTGATGATGCTTTTAAGTCAAAAAGATAGAGAGGTAGAAGTTGCTTTTTGACCTCTCCTTTTACCAGAATAAACAACAAACAAGGAAGATGTTTGTCTGAAATCCTTTGTAGCATCTAAATAGAATTTTAGAGCACGGACAACGTCCCAATTGTGTAACAAACGTTCCTTCTATGAAACTGGATTCGGACACAAAGAAGGTACAACTATCTCCTGGTTAATATTTTTGTTGGAAACAACCTTCGGAAGAAAACCAGGCTCAGTACGTAAAAACCACCTTATCTGCATGGACCAGATAGGGCGGAGAACACTGCAGAGCAGATAACTCAGAAACTCTTCTAGCAGAAGAAATTGCAACCTAAAACAAAACTTTCCAAGATAATAACTTAATATCTATGGAATGTAAGGGTTCAAACGGAACCCCTTGAAGAACTGAAAGAACTAGATTAAGACTCCAGGGAAGAGTCAAAGGTCTGTAAACAGGCTTGATTCTAACCAGAGCCTGAACAAACGCTTAAACGTCTGGCACAGCTGCCAGCCTTTTGTGAAGTAAAACAGATAAAGCAGAGATCTGTCCCTTCAGAGAACTCGCAGAAAAACCTTTCTCCAAACCTTCTTGTAGAAAGGAAAGAATCTTAGGAATTTTTATCTTGTTCCATGGGAATCCTTTAGATTCACACCAACAGATATATTTTTTCCATATATTATGGTAAATTTTTCTAGTTACAGGCTTTCTAGCCTGAATAAGAGTATCTATTACAGAATCTGAAAAACCACGCTTTGATAAAATCAAGCGTTCAAACTCCAAGCAGTCAGTTGGAGGAAAACCAGATTCGGATGTTCGAATGGACCCTGAATAAGAAGGTCCTGTCTCAAAGGTAGCTTCCATGGTGGAGCCGATGACACATTCACCAGGTCTGCATACCAAGTCCTGCGTGGCCACACAGGAACTATCAAGGTCACCGAAGCCCTCTCCAGATTGATCCTGGCTACCAGCCTGGGAATGAGAGGAAACGGTGGGAATACATAAGCTAGGTTGAAGATCCAAGGTGCTACTATTGTATCCAATAGAGTCGCCTTGGGATCCCTGGATTTGGACCCGTAACAAGGGACCATGAAGTTCTGACGAGAGGCCATCAGAACCAAGTCTGGAATGCCCCATAATTGAGTTATTTGGGCAAAGATTTCCAGATGGAGTTCCCACTCCCCCGGATGCTCCTCCATCGCCAGGGAACTCCTTGTTACCCCCTGATGGTTGATATATGTAACAGTCGTCATGATGACTGATTGAAACCTTATGAATTTGGCCTTTGCTAGTCGAGGCCAAGCCTTGAGAGCATTGAATATCGCTCTCAGTTCCATTATGTTTATCGGGAGAAGAGAGTCTTCCCGAAACCATAGACCCTGAGTTTTCAGGGGTTCCCAGACCGCGCCCCAGCCCACCAGACTGGCGTCGGTCGTGACAATGACCTATTCTGGTCTGCGGAAGCTCATTCCCTGTGACAGGTTGTCCAGGGTCAGCCACCAACGGAGTGAATCTCTGGTTATTTGATCTACTTGTATCGTCGGAGACAAGTCTGTATAATCCCCATTCCACAGTCTGAGCATGCCCAGGTGCAATGGTCTTAGATGAATTCGTGCAAAAGGAACTATGTCCATTGCCGCAACCATCAACCCTATTACTTCCATGGACTGCGCTATGGAAGGAAGAAGAACAGAATGAAGTACCTGACAAGAGCTTAGAAGTTTTGATTTTCTGGCCTCTGTCAGAAAAACCTTCATTTCTAAGGAAACTATTATTGTTCCCAAGAAGGGAACTCTTGTTGACGGGGACAGAGAACTTTTTTCTATGTTCACTTTCCACCTGTGAGATCTGAGAAAGGCTAGGACAATGTCCGTATGAGCCCTTGCTTTTGACAGAGACGACACTTGAATCAGGAGGTCGTCCAAGTAAGGTACTACTGCAATGCCCCTTGGTCTTAGCACCGCTAGAAGGGACCCTAGTACCCTTGTGAAAATCCTTGGAGCAGTGGCTAATCCGAATGGAAGTGCCACAGGTAATGCTTGTCCAGAAAGGCGAACCTTAGGAACCGAAAATGTTCCTTGTGGATAGGAATACGTAGGTACGCATCCTTTAAGTCCACCGTGGTCATGAATTGACCTTCCTGGATGGTAGGAAGGATCGTTCGAATGGTTTCCATTTTGAATGATGAAACCCTTAGAAACTTGTTTAGAATCTTGAGATCTAAAATAGGTCTGAATGTTCCCTCTTTTTTGGGAATTATGAACAGGTTGGAGTAAAAACCCATCCCTTGTTCTCCTAATGGAACAGGATGAATCACTCCCATGCTTGACAGGTCTTCTACACAGTGTAAGAATGCCTGTTCGAAGATAATTGAGACCCGTGGAACCTTCCCCTTGGGAGTAGTTCCCTGAATTCCAGGAGATAACCTTGAGAAACTATTTCTAGCGCCCAAGGATCCTGAACATCTCTTGCCCCAGCCTGAGCAAAGAGAGAAAGTCTGCCCCCCACCAGATCCTTCCCAGATCGGGGGCCAACACTTCATGCTGTTTTGGTAGCAGTGGCAGGTGACTTGGCCTGCTTACCCTTGTTCCAGCCTTGCATCGGCCTCCAGGCTGGCTTGGTTTGAGAAGTATTACCCTCTTGCTTAGAGGGTGTAGAATTTGAGGCTGGTCCGTTTCTGCGAAAGGGACGAAAATTTGGCTTCTTTTTAGCCTTAAAAGACCTATCCAGAGGAAGGGCGTGGCCCTTTCCCCCAGTGATGCCTGAAATAATCTCTTTCAAGTCAGGGCCAAACAGTGTTTTACCCTTGAAAGGGATGTTAAGCAAAAGCGCTCTGCGCGCCACGATAGCAAACCCTGAATTATTCGCCGCTAATCTAGCTAATTGCAAAGCGGCATCTAAAATAAAAAAGAGTTAGCCAATTTAAGAGCTTGAACTCTGTCCAAAACCACCTCGTACGAAGATTCTTTATTAAGCGACTTTTCTAGTTCTTCGAACCAGAAACACGCAGCTGTAGTGACAGGAACAATGCATGAAATTGGTTGTAGAAGGTAACCTTGCTGAAGAAACATCTTTTTAAGCAAACCCTCTAACCTTTAATCCATAGGATCTTGAAAGCACAACTATCTTCTATAGGAATAGAAGTGCGTTTGTTTAGAGTAGAAACCGCCCCCTCGACCTTGGGGACTATGCTATAAGTCCTTTCTGGGGTCGACCATAGGAACTAATTTCTTAAATATAGGGGGAGGACAAAGGGTATGCCGGGCCTTTCCCACTCCTTATTTACTATGTCCGCCACCCGCTTGGGTATAGGAAAAACATCGGGGGGCACCGGAACCTCTAGGAACTTGTCCATCTTACCTAATTTCTCTGGAATGACCAAATTGTCACAATCATCCAGAGTAGATAATACCTCCTTAAGTAGTGCGTGGAGATGTTGAAATTTAAATTTAAAAGTTACAATATCAGGTTCTGCTTGTTGAGAAATTTTCCCTGAATCTGAAATTTCTCCCTCAGACAAAACCTCCCTCCTGGCCCCTTCAGATAGGTGTGAGGGTATGTCAGAACCATTATCATCAGCGTCCTCATGCTCTTCAGTGTTTAAAACAGAGCAATCACGCTTTCTCTGATAAGTAGGCATTTTGGAAAAAAATGCATGCAATAGAATTATCCATTACAGCCATTAATTTGTATGGTAATAAGTATTGGCGCACTAGATGTACTAGGGGCCTCTTGTGTGGGCAAAACTGGTGTAGACACAGAAGGGGATGATGCAGTACCATGCTTACTCCCCTCATTAGAGGAATCATCTTGGGCAATATCATATCTATGGCATTATTATCCCTACTTTGTTTGGACATTATGACACAAATATATCACATATATTTAAATGGGGAGACACATTGGCTTTCATACATATAGAACATCGTTATCTGATGGTTCAGACATGTTAAACAGGCTTAAACTTGTCAACAAAGCACAAAAAACGTTTTACAATAAAACCGTTACTGTCCCTTTAAATTTTAAACTGAACACACTTTATTACTGAATATGTGAAAAAGTATGAAGGAATTGTTCAAATTTCACCAAAATTTCACCACAGTAACTTAAAGCCTTAAAAGTATTGCACACCAAATTTGAAAGCTTTAACCCTTAAAATAACGGAACCGGAGCCGTTTTTACAATTAACCCCTATACAGTCCCAGGTATCTGCTTTGCTGAGACCCAACCAAGCCCAGAGGGGAATACGATACCAAATGATGCCTTCTATAAGCTTTTTCAGTGGTTCTTAGCTCCTCACACATGCATCTGCATGCCATGCTTTCCAAAAACAACTGCGCATTAAAGGCGCGAAAATGAGGCTCTGTCTATGACTAGAAAAGGCCCCCAGTGAAAAAGGTGTCCAATACAGTGCCTGCCGTTTTTATTAAAACAATCCCCAAGATTTAACAACTATTAAAAGTAATAATCTGCCAAATATACTTAGTAAAGTAATCGTTTTAGCCCAGAAAAATGTCTACCAGTTTTTTAAGCCCTAATGAAGCCCTTTATTCTTTTACTTAAACTAAGAAAATGGCTTACCGGTTCCCATAGGGAAAATGACAGCTTCCAGCATTACCGAGTCTTGTTAGAAATGTGTCATACCTCAAGCAGCAAAAGTCTGCTCACTGTTTCCCCCAACTGAAGTTAATTCCTCTCAACAGTCCTGTGTGGAAAACGCCATCGATTTTAGTAACGGTTGCTAAAATCATTTTCCTCTTACAAACAGAAATCTTCATCTCTTTCCTGTTTCAGAGTAAATAGTACATACCAGCACTATTTTAAAATAACAAACTCTTGATTGAAGAATAAAAACTACATTTAAACACCAAAAAACTCTAAGCCATCTCCGTGGAGATGTTGCCTGTACAACGGCAAAGAGAATGACTGGGGAAGGCGGAGCCTAGGAGGGATCATGTGACCAGCTTTGCTGGGCTCTTTGCCATTTCCTGTTGGGGAAGAGAATATCCCACAAGTAAGGATGACGCCGTGGACCGGACACACCTATGTTGGAGAAAAAGTTTCTAACATAGGTTCTAAATCATTTTATGACTGAGTGCTAAAACATATTATGTGCTAAAACTTATATAGTCTAAGTGTTGGGGGGGGGGAAAAATAGCCCCAAAGAGTTAATAAGGAAATGTGAGGATAAAGTGATCAGCCTAAGAGGTAATTAACTATGGCAATCCTACAAGTCTGTCTTTAATAAGGGATCCTGAGTATAAGGGATCCTAAGACTGTGTAATCTAACTGCATTTACTTCAGAATTAGCAAACAAACTGGGATGTTTCAAGATAAGCATACAAAATTATTTAAGTATAAAATGCTGATTTAATAAACTTAGATAAATACAAGGTAAAGGTATATGCAAAAATCATTAAACTATTATTATTATTATTAGTAAGGTAAAACTAAAACCAACACCGGTGTAGGTTATACCTGCAAAACGTTAACAAAATCTCCATTATTTCAAACATTAAAAAATACTAAAAAAACATAATTTATGTAAGAACTTACCTGATAAATTCATTTCTTTCATATTAACAAGAGTCCATGAGCTAGTGACGTATGGGATATACATTCCTACCAGGAGGGGCAAAGTTTCCCAAACCTTAAAATGCCTATAAATACACCCCTCACCACACCCACAAATCAGTTTAACGAATAGCCAAGAAGTGGGGTGATAAGAAAAAAGTGCGAAGCATATAAAATAAGGAATTGGAATAATTGTGCTTTATACAAAAAATCATAACCACCACAAAAAAGGGTGGGCCTCATGGACTCTTGTTAATATGAAAGAAATGAATTTATCAGGTAAGTTCTTACATAAATTATGTTTTCTTTCATGTAATTAACAAGAGTCCATGAGCTAGTGACGTATGGGATAATGAATACCCAAGATGTGGATCTTTCCACACAAGAGTCACTAGAGAGGGAGGGATAAAATAAAGACAGCCAATTCCTGCTGAAAATAATCCACACCCAAAATAAAGTTTAATGAAAAACATAAGCAGAAGATTCAAACCGAAACCACTGCCTGAAGTACCTTTCTACCAAAAACTGCTTCAGAAGAAGAGAATACATCAAAATGGTAGAATTTAGTAAAAGTATGCAAAGAGGACCAAGTCGCTGCTTTGCAAATCTGATCAACTGAAGCTTCATTCCTAAACGCCCAGGAAGTAGAAACTGACCTAGTAGAATGAGCTGTAATCCTCTGAGGCGGAGTCTTACCCGAATTAACATAGGCAAGATGAATTAAAGATTTCAACCAGGATGCCAAAGAAATGGCAGAAGCTTTCTGGCCTTTTCTAGAACCAGAAAAGATGACAAATAGACTAGAAGTCTTTCGGAAAGATTTAGTAGCTTCAACATAATATTTCAAAGCTCTAACAACATCCAAAGAATGTAACGATTTCTCCTTAGAATTCTTAGGATTAGGACATAATGAAGGAACCACGATTTCTCTACTAATGTTGTTGGAATTCACAACCTTAGGTAAAAATTCAAAAGAAGTTCGCAACACCGCCTTATCCTGATGAAAAATCAGAAAAGGAGACTCACAAGAAAGAGCAGATAATTCAGAAACTCTTCTGGCAGAAGAGATGGCCAAAAGGAACAAAACTTTCCAAGAAAGCAATTTAATGTCCAATGAATGCATAGGTTCAAACGGAGGAGCTTGAAGAGCTCCCAGAACCAAATTCAAACTCCATGGAGGAGAAATTGACTTAATGACAGGTTTTATACGAACCAAAGCTTGTACAAAACAATGAATATCAGGAAGAATAGCAATCTTTCTGTGAAAAAGAACAGAAAGAGCAGAGATTTGTCCTTTCAAGGAACTCGCGGACAAACCCTTATCTAAACCATCCTGAAGAAATTGTAATATTCTCGGAATTCTAAAAGAATACCAAGAAAAATGATGAGTAAGACACCAAGAAATATAAGTCTTCCAGACTCTATAATATATCTCTCTAGATACAGATTTACGAGCCTGTAACATAGTATCAATCACAGAGTCAGAGAAACCTCTGACTAAGAATCAAGCGTTCAATCTCCATACCTTTAAGTTTAAGGATTTCAGATCCGGATGGAAAAAAGGACCTTGCGACAGAAGGTCTGGTCTTAACGGAAGAGTCCATGGTTGGCAAGATGCCATCCGGACAAGATCCGCATACCAAAACCTGTGAGGCCATGCCGGAGCTATTAGCAGAACAAACGAGCATTCCCTCAGAATCTTGGAGATTACTCTTGGAAGAAGAACTAGAGGCGGAAAGATATAGGCAGGATGATATTTCCAAGGAAGTGATAATGCATCCACTGCCTCCGCCTGAGGATCCCGGGATCTGGACAGATACCTGGGAAGTTTCTTGTTTAGATGAGAGGCCATCAGATCTATCTCTGGAAGCCCCCACATTTGAACAATCTGAAGAAATACCTCTGGGTGAAGAGACCATTCGCCCGGATGCAACGTTTGGCGACTGAGATAATCCGCTTCCCAATTGTCTACACCTGGGATATGAACCGCAGAGATTAGACAGGAGCTGGATTCCGCCCAAACCAAAATTCGAGATACTTCTTTCATAGCCAGAGGACTGTGAGTCCCTCCTTGATGATTGATGTATGCCACAGTTGTGACATTGTCTGTCTGAAAACAAATGAACGATTCTCTCTTCAGAAGAGGCCAAAACTGAAGAGCTCTGAAAATTGCACGGAGTTCCAAAATATTGATCGGTAATCTCACCTCCTGAGATTCCCAAACTCCCTGTGCCGTCAGAGATCCCCACACAGCTCCCCAACCTGTGAGACTTGCATCTGTTGAAATTACAGTCCAGGTCGGAAGAACAAAAGAAGCCCCCTGAATTAAACGATGGTGATCTGTCCACCACGTTAGAGAGTGTCGAACAATCGGTTTTAAAGATATTAATTGAGATATCTTCGTGTAATCCCTGCACCATTGGTTCAGCATACAGAGCTGAAGAGGTCGCATGTGAAAACGAGCAAAGGGGATCGCGTCCGATGCAGCAGTCATAAGACCTAGAATTTCCATGCATAAGGCTACCGAAGGGAATGATTGTGACTGAAGGTTTCGACAAGCTGTAATCAATTTTAGACGTCTCTTGTCTGTTAAAGACAGAGTCATGGACACTGAATCTATCTGGAAACCCAGAAAGGTTACCCTTGTTTGAGGAATCAAAGAACTTTTTGGTAAATTGATCCTCCAACCATGATCTTGAAGAAACAACACAAGTCGATTCGTATGAGACTCTACTAAATGTAAAGACTGAGCAAGTACCAAGATATCGTCCAAATAAGGAAATACCACAATACCCTGTTCTCTGATTACAGACAGAAGGGCACCGAGAATCTTTGTGAAAATTCTTGGAGCTGTAGCAAGGCCAAACGGTAGAGCCACAAATTGGTAATGCTTGTCTAGAAAAGAGAATCTCAGGAACTGAAAATGATCTGGATGAATCGGAATATGCAGATATGCATCCTGTAAATCTATTGTGGACATATAATTCCCTTGCTGAACAAAAGGCAATATAGTCCTTACAGTTACCATCTTGAACGTTGGTATCCTTACATAACGATTCAATAATTTTAGATCCAGAACTGGTCTGAAGGAATTCTCCTTCTTTGGTACAATGAAGAGATTTGAATAAAACCCCATCCCCTGTTCCGGAACTGGAACTGGCATAATTACTCCAGCCAACTCTAGATCTGAAACACAATTCAGAAATGCTTGAGCTTTCACTGGATTTACTGGGACACGGGAAAGAAAAAAATCTCTTTGCAGGAGGTCTCATCTTGAAACCAATTCTGTACCCTTCTGAAACAATGCTCTGAATCCAAAGATTGTGAACAGAATTGATCCAAATTTCTTTGAAAAAACGTAACCTGCCCCCTACCAGCTGGACTGGAATGAGGGCCGTACCTTCATGTGAACTTAGAAGCAGGCTTTGCCTTTCTAGCAGGCTTGGATTTATTCCAGACTGGAGATGGTTTCCAAACTGAAACTGCTCCTGAGGACGAAAGATCAGGCTTTTGTTCTTTGTTGAAACGAAAGGAACGAAAACGATTGTTAGCCCTGTTTTTACCTTTAGATTTTTTATCCTGTGGTAAAAAAGTTCCTTTCCCACCAGTAACAGTTGAAATAATAGAATCCAACTGAGAACCAAATAATTTGTTTCCCTGGAAAGAAATGGAAAGTAGAGTTGATTTAGAAGCCATATCAGCATTCCAAGTCTTAAGCCATAAAGCTCTTCTGGCTAAGATAGCTAGAGACATAAACCTAACATCAACTCTAATAATATCAAAAATGGCATCACAGATAAAATTATTAGCATGCTGAAGAAGAATAATAATATCATGAGAATCACGATTTGCTACTTGTTGCGCTAGGGTTTCCAACCAAAAAGTTGAAGCTGCAGCAACATCAGCCAATGATATAGCAGGCCTAAGAAGATTACCTGAACACAGATAAGCTTTTCTTAGAAAGGATTCAATTTTTCTATCTAAAGGATCCTTAAACGAGGTACCATCTGACGTAGGAATGGTAGTACGTTTAGCAAGGGTAGAAATAGCCCCATCAACTTTAGGGATTTTGTCCCAAAATTCTAACCTGTCAGGCGGAACAGGATATAATTGCTTAAAACGTTTAGAAGGAGTAAATGAATTACCCAATTTATCCCATTCTTTGGAAATCACTGCAGAAATAGCATTAGGAACAGGAAAAACTTCTGGAATAACCGCAGGAGCTTTAAAAACCTTATCCAAACGTATAGAATTAGTATCAAGAGGACTAGAATCCTCTATTTCTAAAGCAATTAGTACTTCTTTAAGTAAAGAGCGAATAAATTCCATCTTAAATAAATATGAAGATTTATCAGCATCAATCTCTGAGATAGAATCCTCTGAACCAGAAGAGTCCAAAGAATCAGAATGATGGTGTTCATTTAAAAATTCATCTGTAGAGAGAGAAGATTTAAAAGACTTTTTACGTTTACTAGAAGGAGAAATAACAGACAAAGCCTTCTTTATGGATTCAGAAACAAAATCTCTTATGTTATCAGGAACATTCTGCACCTTAGATGTTGAGGGAACTGCAACAGGCAATGGTACATTACTAAAGGAAATATTATCTGCTTTAACAAGTTTGTCATGACAATTATTACAAACAACAGCTGGAGGAATAGCTACCAAAAATTTACAGCAGATACACTTAGCTTTGGTAGATCCAGCAGGCAGTGATTTTCCTGTAGTATCTTCTGGCTCAGATGCAACGTGAGACATCTTGCAATATGTAAGAGAAAAAACAAC
Source organism: Bombina bombina (assembly GCF_027579735.1). Classification (NCBI taxonomy): domain Eukaryota; kingdom Metazoa; phylum Chordata; class Amphibia; order Anura; family Bombinatoridae; genus Bombina; species Bombina bombina. Next base: position 642,020,249 of record NC_069499.1, read on the forward strand.
ATATAAAGCAAAATAGATCAAATTCCTTATAAGACAGTTTCAGGAATGGGAAAGAATGCCAAAAAACAAGCTTCTAGCAACCAGAAGCAAATGAAAAATGAGACTGAAATAATGTGGAGACAAAAGCGACGCCCATATTTTTTAGCGCCAAATAAGACGCCCACATTATTTGGCGCCTAAATGCTTTTGGCGCCAAAAATGACGCCACATCCGGAACGCCGACATTTTTGGCGCAAAATAACGTCAAAAAAATGACGTAACTTCCGGCGACACGTATGACGCCGGAAACGGAAAAGAATTTTTGCGCCAAAAAAGTCCGCGCCAAGAATGACGCAATAAAATGAAGCATTTTCAGCCCCCGCGAGCCTAACAGCCCACAGGGAAAAAAGTCAAATTTTTGAGGTAAGAAAAATATGATAATTCAATGCATAATCCCAAATATGAAACTGACTGTCTGAAAATAAGGAAAGTTGAACATTCTGAGTCAAGGCAAATAAATGTTTGAATACATATATTTAGAACTTTATAAATAAAGTGCCCAACCATAGCTTAGAGTGTCACAGAAAATAAGACTTACTTACCCCAGGACACTCATCTACATGTTTGTAGAAAGCCAAACCAGTACTGAAACGAGAATCAGTAGAGGTAATGGTAAATATAAGAGTATATCGTCGATCTGAAAAGGGAGGTAAGAGATGAATCTCTACGACCGATAACAGAGAACCTTATGAAATAGACCCCGTAGAAGGAGATCACTGCATTCAATAGGCAATACTCTCTTCACATCCCTCTGACATTCACTGCACGCTGAGAGGAAAACCGGGCTCCAACTTGCTGCGGAGCGCATATCAACGTAGAATCTAGCACAAACTTACTTCACCACCTCCCTTGGAGGAAAAGTTTGTAAAACTGATTTGTGGGTGTGGTGAGGGGTGTATTTATAGGCATTTTAAGGTTTGGGAAACTTTGCCCCTCCTGGTAGGAATGTATATCCCATACGTCACTAGCTCATGGACTCTTGTTAATTACATGAAAGAAATACAATTGAGAAATTCTTAGAAACAACTGATCATTACACAAAGTGTAATAAAAAATACATATAAACTGTAAAAATAGGGTTGAGATAAGGATACAAGTTGATTGATTTTAGAGCATTTAACAGACCCAATCTTTCTGTATTCAGTAAGCGCTAAGAGCAAATATATGATCTGATAATCTAAACGATTTTGCACAATGTATCCATAAGCAGCTTAATGGTTGTAATATAAAACAATGTTGCAAAGTGTTGTCATTTCTTCCGTTTAACCAATCAAGCGTGATGTGAGATACAGTAATTTATAGTCTTGCTGTGAGTACTTTTAAACAATCCGGAGCTATATTTGATCACAGTACCTTTAGGTCTAATTTTTAAAGCACCTCTCTCCTCTCTGTTGGCGTTCCAACTGTTGATAGATCAGCTGTGGGGTCACATGGGTTTCATGGACCAATGGTGCAGGGTTCCTCTCTTTGAATTAAGTGCGCGCACTATGTTCCTTGATAATTTCTTCCCACGGCTCCTCTTGCTGTCCTATTGCTAACCTCGGTTTCTTAAATTCAAACAGGGTTAGGTGCAGCGGTCCTGGGTGCCAGAATAAAACAGTGTTGTTGTGAGCTGTTAGGTTGGATCAACGCGTATCGGCTTCCACAAAGCCTTTCTCAAGATACCCTTCAGCTCCTTCTGATCTCTCTTTTAAACCCTTTTCCCTCTAGCCATTTTAGGTCATGTGACCTATTATGTTAACTCCTTCAGTGCCATACGAAGTGGAACTTTGTTTTCTTTATGCTCATATGAAAAATTAAGTCTTTTTATATTCTCTGTCAATATTTGTTTTAATCCCTAATATCTCAACCCAATCTATATATAATAAATAATAAAAGGACATACAGAAAACGAAACAGTTCATATTTTATATTGAGTTATTCCATTGAATGATATATTATGATTCTCTTATTTTAACCATTATTAAACAGATACCTCCATACAAAGATTTTTTTGAGGCCGAGGAACAAACAAAGTAATGTTTTGGGCAATTCATATTATAAAAGTGGGTGATATCAATTATTTATACCAGTACCGTTAAAAAAATCAAAGAGAAGAAATCCCAGTAGCATAAAACATAATCCTTTATTCTTGGTTCAAATAAAACATGGAGAATCACAGCAAAGAAGATGTGGAAGGTGCTGAGGGCGCAGCACTGACTGGCTTACATGTTTCGGAAATGATTCGTAGTCGGATCATTTCCGAAACATGTAAGCCAGTCAGTGCTGCGCCCTCAGCACCTTCCACATCTTCTTTGCTGTGATTCTCCATGTTTTATTTGAACCAAGAATAAAGGATTATGTTTTATGCTACTGGGATTTCTTCTCTGATTTTTTTCACTTTCCAGTATACCAGTAGCATTGGCTGATTATGGGACACTAATCAATACTTTGGAGCAAGTTTGATGGACATTTGTGTTTAGCCTAATATTTACGGTCCCGGTGACCACAAGTTGCATCACAAGTCTCACCGTGTTACGGAGCGGAGCAGGGGGGAGGAGCAACACACAAGACACAGGAAGCATTACGGCTGGGATAAGTTGAGGCGGCTGAGGTACACCGCTTCGTCCTGGCGGCTTCCGGTCTTCTTGCCTTTTTCCTAAGGGGAGCTTAACCTGCACGGAGCCTGGCGACAACAAAGCGGCAAAGGTTTGCCAGAAGTACCCCCATTCCGCAGAACACGGGTGAGTGAAGGTTTCGATTTGGTTTGCTTAAGAGTGCCTTACACATGTTTATTCATTGCGATATGATATGATTTGTTTGCCTGCATAGTGCAAATTACCTGTGGCAGCTCGCGACCAATAGACATTTCACTCTAACTCAATTCTGTTTATATTGGCAACACATAAGGTTCACATTCTTTTGGACATTATACTTTTTGGACTTAGAAATATGTCTGAACGGCTGGCACAGTGTTAAGAGTTTCTCTTTGATTTTTGTTTACCAGTACCGTTATACATAAACTTGAGTTTCACTTTATAAATATAAATTATTGGTCTATTTTTTAGTGTTTCATATTCAGTAGTAAAAAAGTATCCGATTATAGGTGCAGATTTGTGAATGCTATAATAAATGTTTCTATAGTGTTCATATTGAACTGTTATGGAATCCAAATAATAACCCTAAATACAGTTGGGTATATGTAAGGGGTTAATAGTTCCACCTTAGTTACTGCTAAGGCTACTAAGTGATATAGAATAATTAATAACATCTAAATATCCAGTTCCAAGATAGAAAAAAGAAAAAAAGTATATGGTGTCTATATCAGTACTAAGATATAGATTGCTCTTAAAATTGGTTCAAAAATAGAAAAAAGTAGAATAGTGTCTATATCAGTACTAGAATTATGCCGATTATAACCATCTGGGTAGTTCAAAATAATCCTTAGGAGTGAAATATTTTTGTATACTTAGGTATGCATAAATGTAATCAGCATAAACTTAGTAGACATAGTATCCATATTTTTTTCTGTAACCCTTTTGACAACCATATAACTAACCAATTTTAGGAGCAATCTATATCTTTTTTTCCTCCTAAGGATTATTTTGACCAACCCAGATGGTTATAATCAGCATAATTCTAGTACTGATATAGACACCATATACTTTTTTCTTTTTTCTATCTTGGAACTGGATATTTAGATGTTATTAATTATTCTATATCACTTAGAAGCCTTAGCAGTAACTAAGGTGGAACTATTAACCCCTTACATATACCCAACTGTATTTAGGGTTATTATTTGGATTCCATAACAGTTCAATATGAACACTATAGAAACATTTATTATAGCATTCACAAATCTGCACCTATAATCGGATACTTTTTTACTACTGAATATGAAACACTAAAAAATAGACCAATAATTTATATTTATAAAGTGAAACTCAAGTTTATGTATAACGGTACTGGTATAAATAATTGATATCACCCACTTTTATAATATGAATTGCCCAAAACATTACTTTGTTTGTTCCTCGGCCTCAAAAAAATCTTTGTATGGAGGTATCTGTTTAATAATGGTTAAAATAAGAGAATCATAATATATCATTCAATGGAATAACTCAATATAAAATATGAACTGTTTCGTTTTCTGTATGTCCTTTTATTATTTATTATATATAGATTGGGTTGAGATATTAGGGATTAAAACAAATATTGACAGAGAATATAAAAAGACTATTTTTCATATGAGCATAAAGAAAACAAAGTTCCACTTCGTATGGCACTGAAGGAGTTAACATAATAGATCACATGACCTAAAATGGCTAGAGGGAAAAGGGTTTAAAGGAGAGATCAGAAGGAGCTGAAGGGTATCTTGAGAAAGGCTTTGTGGAAGCCGATACGCGTTGATCCAACCTAACAGCTCACAACAACAATTTTTTTTTCTGGCACCCAGGACCGCTGCACCTAACCCCGTTTGAATTTAAGAAACCGAGGTTAGCAATAGGACAGCAAGAGGAGCCGTGGGAAGAAATTATCAAGGAACATAGTGCGCGCACTTAATTCAAAGAGAGGAACCCTGCACCATTGGTCCATGAAACCCATGTGACCCCACAGCTGATCTATCAACAGTTGGAACGCCAACAGAGAGGAGAGAGGTGCTTTAAACATTATACCTAAAGGTACTGTGATCAAATCTAGCTCCGGATTGTTTAAAAGTACTCACAGCAAGACTATAAATTACTGTATCTCACATCACGCTTGATTGGTTAAACGGAAGAAATGACAACACTTTGCAACATTGTTTTATATTACAACCATTAAGCTTATGGATACATTGTGCAAAAGCGTTTAGATTGTCAGATCATATATTTGCTCTGAGCGCTTACTGAATACAGAAAGATTGGGTCTGTTAAATGCTCTATCATCAATCAAGTTGTATCCTTATCTCAACCCTATTTTTACAGTTTATATGTATTTTTTATTACACTTTGTGTAATGATCAGTTGTTTCTAAGAATTTCTCAATTGTATTTTTTAGTATTTTTTAATGTTTGAAATAATGGAGATTTTGTTAACGTTTTGCAGGTATAACCTACACCGGTGTTGGTTTTAGTTTTACCTTACTAATAATAATAATAATAGTTTAATGATTTTTGCATATACCTTTACCTTGTATTTATCTAAGTTTATTAAATCAGCATTTTATACTTAAATAATTTTGTATGCTTATCTTGAAACATCCCAGTTTGTTTGCTAATTCTGAAGTAAATGCAGTTAGATTACACAGTCTTAGGATCCCTTATACTCAGGATCCCTTATTAAAGACAGACTTGTAGGATTGCCATAGTTAATTACCTCTTAGGCTGATCACTTAATCCTCACTCATTTCCTTATTAACTCTTTGTGGCTATTTTTTTTATCTTGATACATCCCGGTTTCTTTGCAAATTCTGAAGTAAATGCAGTTAGATTACACAGTCTCAGGATCCCTTATTAAAGACAGACTTGTAGGATTGCCATAGTTAACTACCTCTTAGGCTGATCACTTTAACCTCACACATTTCCTTATTAACTCTTTGTGGCTATTTTTTTCCCCCCTACACTTAGACTATATAAGTTTTGGCACATAATATGTTTTAGCACTCAGTCATAAAATGATTTAGAACCTATGTTAGAAACTTTTTTTATGTCCACAACCCCTTATTATTATTATTTATAAAAATTCACTTATTTCTTTTATTCACATCCCAACACCTTTCAGTTAATTATTTACTTTTTTCCAATTAATAATTGTTCAATTAAGAATTGTTCATCATCCAAAAGAAAAATCATTGTAGGATTATCACACGTAGTATATTTTATACACATTAGTAAGGATTAATCTTTTTGCAAATATCCAGATTGCTTTTTAGCGCCCCTTTCTTACCTTTTCCATTTTTTAAAACACTGTGTAGTCAATTGTGAGAAGACTACACTAGCAAAGGAGGCTATATCTGGAGTGAGGTGTAAAGTTCATCACGGTCTTAAAAAAGAAAAGAAAAAAAAAGGGTGGGGTCGTGGACATATCCGGAAAGAAATACATTTATCAGATAAGCATAAATTTTGTTTTGTTTCCTAAAATAAGGTGAGTCCACAACGTCATTTATTGTTTGGAACCAATACCCAAGCTAGAGGACACAGATGACTAGGGAGGGACAAGACAGGTGGACCTAAACAGAAGGCACCACTGCTTGAAGAACCTTTTCCCCAAAAGAAGCCTCAGCCGAGGCAAAAGTATAAAAATTTGGAAAAAGGAAATTTATGCTTACCTGATAAATTGATTTCTTCTACGATACGACAAGTCCACAGATTTCATCCTTACTTGTGGGATATTATCCTCCTGTTAAAAGGAAGTGGCAAAGAGCACCACAGCAGAGCTGTATATATAGCTCCTCCCTTTCCCTCCACCCCCAGTCATTCGACTGAAGGTTTTAGGAAGAGAAAGTAAAAGCTAAAAGGTGCAGAGGTGACTGAAGTTGTAAATAATAAAAAATATAATCGGTTTTAAAATGACAGGAGGGCCGTGGACTCGTCGTATCGTAGAAGAAATCAATTTATCAGGTAAGCATACATTTCCTTTTCTTCTACAAGATACGACGAGTCCACTGATTTCATCCTTACTTGTGGGATATAATACCAAAGCTACAGGACACGGATGAAAGGGAGGGACAAGACAGAGACCTAAACGGAAGGCACCACCGCTTGAAGAACTTTTCTCCCAAAAACAGCCTCAGAAGAAGCAAAAGTATCAAATTTGGAAAATTTGGAAAAAGTATGAAGAGACGACCAAGTCGCAGGCTTACAAATCTGTTCAACAGATGCATCGTTTTTAAAGGCCCATGTGGAAGCCACAGCCCTAGTAGAATGAGCCGCAATTATTTCAGGAGGCTGCTGTCCAGCAGTCTCATATGCCAGACGGATGATACCTCTCAGCCAAAAAGAAAGAGGTAGCCGTAGCTTTCTGACCCCTACGCTTTCCAGAATAAACAATGAATAATGAAGATGATTGACGGAAATCCTTAGTTGCCTGTAAGTAGAACTTTAAGGCACGGACCACGTCCAGGTTATGTAACAGACGCTCCTTCTTAGAAGAAGGATTAGGACACAAGGAAGGAACAACAATTTCCTGATTAATATTCTTATTTGAAACAACCTTAGGAAGAAAACCAGATTTGGTACATAAAAACACCTTATCAGAATGAAAAATGATATAAGGCGAATCACACTAAGGCTGAAAGCTCAGAAACTCTTCGAGCTGAAGAAATAGCAACCAAAAACAGAACTTTCCAAGATAATAATTTAATATCTATGGAATGCATAGGTTCAAACAGAACCCCTTGAAGAACTCGAAGAACTAAATTTAAACTCCAGGGAGGAGTAATTGGTCTAAATACAGGCTTAATTCTAGATAGAGCCTGACAAAAAGACTGAACATTGGGCACATCTGCCAAACGTTTGTGAAACAAAATTGACAAAGCAGAAATTTGTCCCTTTAAAGAACTTGCTGATAACCCTTTCTCCAATCCTTCTTGGAGAAAAGACAGAATCTTGGGAATCCTAACTTTACTCCATGAGTAACCCTTGGATTCACACCAATAAAGATATTTACGCCATATCTTATGATAGATTTTTCTAGTGACAGGCTTTCTAGCCTGTATCAAAGTATTGATGACCGAATCAGAGAATCCTCGCTTAGATAAAATCACGCGTTCAATCTCCACACAGTCAGCTGCAAAGAAATTAGATTTGGATGTTGGAAAGGACCTTGAATGAGGAGGTCCTGTCTCAAAGGAAGTTTCCACGGTGGCAGAAAGGACATGTCCACTAAATCTGCATACCAAGTCCTGCGTGGTCACGCAGGCGCCATCAGGATTACTGAAGCTCTCTCCTGTTTGATTTGAGCAATCACGCGTGGAAGGAGAGGAAACGGTGGAAACACATAAGCTAGGCTGAACGACCAAGGCATCAATCCGTTCTTCCTGAGGATCCCTTGACCTGGGATCCGTATCTTGGAAGCTTGGCATTCTGTCGAGATGCCATCAGATCCAATTCCGGTCTGCCCCATCGGAGAATCAGTGAGGCAAACACCTCCGTGTGGAGTTCCCACTCCCCCGGATGAAAGGTCTGTCGACTTAGAAAATCCACTTCCCATTTACTCCTGGGATGTAGATTGCCGACAGATAACAAGGAGTGGGCCTCCGCCCATCGGATTATCTTGGATACTTCTATCATCGCTAAGAAACTCCGTGTTCCCCCCCTGATGATTGATATATGCTACAGTCGTGATGTTGCCACATTTATATTAGAGACAGCAAAAAATACCCTCTGCACCTCTGTGACGCCTACCTGCCCTCAGGGTACTTCGCGAGGACTCAACAATCCGGAGAGGAAAAAAAAAAATCGGCTTAAGCTAATGTCTGCTGCTTCCTAGCCAGAATACAGAGCGCGTCAGGACCGATGACCGAGTAGGCCCAAACAACCGCATGGAGGAGTGGTTACAATACAAGCCATGTGGAAATGTTTATCCATAATATACACTACGGTCACATGTATAATAATAACCACAAAATATATCTCCCAGTGTCTTTTATAATAAGCCTTTCAGCACTCTGTTCCTTATAACTCCTTGCCCAACAAAATGTCAACTGAATAATAAAAATAATGCATAGGTTTCAGTAACACCCCCCTTGATGACAGGTCTACTGCTTACCCCTTCCCTAACAGGGAATAAATTTCAGCCGTTTCTGATATAACAAGTCACTTCAGAATAAAGGGCTGCACATACCTCAATGCTGCTTGTAGCATGAACCGGTCCCCACACTGAAGATCTCTCCTGTATTACCTTCAGATCTGTGGTAACCAACATGGATCTTAGTTACAGCTGCTAAGATCATAAACCTCAGGGCAGAAATCTTCTTCCATATCACAGAGGGAAACCGTACTCACCGGTACCATTTAAAATAAAACTTCTTGATTGAAGAAACTAATACCTCACTTTACCTCTTCCTAGTACAAACACAGGCAAAGAGAATGACTGGGGAAGGGGGGAGATATATATATATATATATATATATATACACACACAGCTCTGCTGTGGTGCTCTTTGCCACTTCCTGTTAGCAGGAGGATAATATCCCACAAGTAAGGATGAAATCCGTGGACTCGTCGTATCTTGTAGAAGAAAAGTATGCAGAGAAGACCAAGTTGCAGCCTTGCAAATGTGTTCCACAGAAGCATCATTTTTGAAAACCCAAGAAGAGGAAACAGCTCTTGTGGATTAAGCCATACTTCTCTCAGGAGGCTGCTGTCCAGCAGTCTCATAAGCCAAACAAATTATACTTCTCAACCAGAGAGAAAGAGAAGTAGCAGTAGCTTTCTGACCTTTACGTTTCCCAGAGAAACAAACAAAAATGGCAGAAGACTGGCGAAAATCCTTAGTTGCCTGTAGATAGAATTTAAGAGCACGCACAACATCCAAGTTGTACAACAAACATTCCTTATGAGAAGGAGAATTAGGGCATAGTGAAGGAACAACAATATCATGATTAATATTTCTATCCGAAACAACTTTAGGAAGGAAACCTAATTTAGTACAAAGAACCGCCTTATCGGCATGAAAGATAAGGCGAATCACACTGCAAAGCTGAGAGTTCCGAGACTCTCCGAGCAGAAGAGATAGCAATAAGAAACAACACCTTCCAAGTTAACAACTAAATATATATAAGAAACAACATCTTCCAAGATAACAACTAAATATATATAAGAAACATCTTCCAAGATAACAATTTAATATCTATGGAATGCAATGGCTCAAACGGAGCCTGCTGCAAAACTTTATGAACAAGGTTAAGGCTCCATGGAGGAGCAACAGACCTAATTCTGACCAAGACCTGACAGAAAGCTTGTACATCTGGCACATCAATCAGACGCTTATGTAGCAAAATAGAGAATGCAGAAATTTGACCCTTCAGGGTACTTACTGACAGACCTTTCTCCAGACCTTCCTGGGGAAAAAAGACAAAACCCGAGTAATCCTGACCTTACTCCAAGAGTAGACCTTGGATTCACACCAAAAAATATATTTACGGCATATCTTATGGTAAATCTTTCTGGTAACAGGCTTGCAAGCCTGAATCATGGTCTCAATGACAGACTCAGAATAACCACGCTTAGAAAGAACTAAGCATTCAATCTCCAAGCAGTCAACTTCAGAGAAACGAGATTTGGATGAGGGAAGGGACCCTGAATCAGAAGGTCCTTCCTCAGGGGTAGTCTCCAAGTTGGGAGAGATGACGACATCTCCACTAGGTTTGCATACCAGATCCTGCAAGGCCACACAGGGGCTATGAGAATCACCAACGCTCTATCCTGATTGATACAAGCAATGACTCGTGGAAGCAGAGCAAACGGAAGAAACAGGTATGCCAGCCTGAAATCCCAAGGGACCGCCAGAGCATCTATCAGAGCGGCCTGTGGATCCCTTGAGACGCCATCAAATCCAACTCTGGCACCCCCATTTGAGAGTTAAGTTGAACACCTCCGGATGGAGTTCCCACTCCCCAGGAAGAAGAAAAACTGTCTGCTCAGGAAATACGCTTCCCAGTTGTCCACTCTTGGAATGTGGATGGCAGACAGCAAGGGTGAGCCTCCGCCCACTGAACAATCCAAGCCACCTCCTTTATGGCCAAGGAGCCCAGAGTTCCTCCCTGTTGGTTGACGTAAGCCACTGAGGTTATGTTGTCTGACTGGAACATGATAAACTGCGCTAAGGACAACTGAGGTCAAGCCATCAGAGCATTGTAAATCGATCTCAACTCCAAGATGTTGATGGGGAGAGCCGACTCCTCCTGAGTCCAAAGTCCCTGCGCCTTTAACGAGTCCCAGACGGCTCCCCAGCCCAGCAGGCTCGTGTCCGAGGTCACAATCACCCAGGAAGGTCTCCGAAAGCATGTGCCCTGAGACAGAGACCTGAGAAATCCACCACGGGAGAGAGTCTTTTGTCGCCTGATTTAGATCTATCCTCTGAGACAGATCCACATGATCCCTGTTCCATTGACTGAGCATGCACAACTGCAGAGCTCTCAAATGGAATCAAGCAAAGGGAATTGTATCCATGGAAGCCACCATCACACCCAGAGCTGTCTTTAACACAGGGCAAAAGGGGCAGCTGCCCAGGGCCCAGTCTCTGTTGAGGGGCCCAAGAGTGACGCTGACAGCATTCAGTAACAAACTTTTAAATAGTACTAAACCTCTTGTCACAAATTGCAGCTACGCCGATAGCGGTATGACTTAGTATGCAAATCTATCTCACAGATTGAGCTACTGTTTAAGTATATTATATATATCAAGCATCGTATGTTACTGTGGAGTATACTAACATTAAGTCAGCCATAAGCAACAAATCTCTAAATAATACAAGATAACTAACTATAAACTTCAGCCACGCTAACACCAGTACGAGCTAGCATTAGCTCTCTTTTACTAATTTTTGCTGCTGTTGAAGCATTCGGTATACACTAAATATCCTGCGTTACCGTAACAGTACGCCAGCATCAAGTTAGCAATAAATATTTAACACCATGTAACAACTGTTACACAGATAAAGACAAGATTTGGCGAGACAAATACAACCATTTACCTCAATGCAGTAGTAACAAATTTCCACACAGCATAAGATTTTTTGATACAAACTGCAGCTACACTGATAATAATGAGAGCAAGTATCAACTTTCCTTTACTAACTTTATGCGCTACTGAAGCATACTGTACATACTAAGCACCTCATACTACTGGGGAGTACACTAGAATTCAGTCAGCATACAGCAATATATCTATTGACACATAATTAGTTTATTTGCCATTAACTGCAGTTATGCTGACATCTATGTAAGCTATTAGTAACTCCCTTTGTATAGGTTAGCTGCTATTTTAGTAGATCGTATACACCAAGTACCTCCTGCTACTGTGCTCATAGCAACATCAAGCAACAATTTTTCTTATCTCGAATTATCCCAAAACTTGTGAGATACACAACTACAACTTACAACTTAATTGTATTATTCACTAGTATAGTAAACGCTACTCCTGTACCACACACTCATTTGTAATCGAAACTCAACAGCAATACACACAGCTGATTTAACACATACGTAGTGGAGCAGATTACTGTAGATTAATTATTATTCACAATAAGCCATCTGCATGTTGGTACAGCAATGCATGACTAACCAGGAGCTGAACCGACATTGTTCAGTTACTTGTACTCTAGTTGGGTATATATTTCTGCATACATCTTTGCATACCTCATTCTAGTTAATAGCTTGTGGTATCGCCAACCAAATTTGAATACTATTCTATATTATAATTAGGTATTAACCTTTTACTAATATTGGCCTACTCTCACATTAAGATTTGGGTTCACCAGTATAATACTAGATGAGATTATTTATATTCCAATACCATACAATTTGTGCCCTATTTTTCATACGCTTGGATGCACTATACTATGCCATGACTCTTTAATGGAGTCAGCATTAGAAAACATCTTCTTACAGACAGCAGACGGGGAGAAAGGTATCCTCGGCCTCTCCCATTCCTGTGCTATAATCTCCATGGCACGGTCTGGCACAGGAAAAACCTCCACAGAGGAAGGAACATCAAAGTATTTATTAAGTTTACTAGACTTCTTAGGGTTGACGACAGTTAAAGGAGTCTACCAAGGTAGCTAAAAATCTCCTTTAAGAGTAAATGGAGGTGTTCAAGCTTAAATCTGAAGGATACTACTATCGGGTGAAGGAATTATACTGTCTGAATCCGAGATTTCACCCTCAGAGGCTACCAACGTATCTTCATCAGACTTATGAGAAAGGGCAACTTGGGCAGCTGAAACTGGAGCAGAAACCTTACCATACTAAAGAAATCTTTAGTAGCTTCCACATAATATTTAAAAGCTCTTACCACATCCAAAGAATGTAAGGATCTTTCCAAAGAATTCTTAGGATTAGAATTCACAACCTTAGGTATCAGAAGAGATAGCCAAAAGGAACAACACTTTCCAAGAAAGTAGTTTATTGTCCAAAGAATGCATAGGCTCAAATGGAGGAGCCTGTAAAGCCTTCATAACCAAATTAAGACCCCAAGGAGGAGAAATTGATTTAATGACAGGCTTAATACGAACTAAAGCCTGTACAAAACAGTGAATATCAGGAAGTATAGCAATCTTTCTGTGAAATAAAACAGAAAGAGCAGAGATTTGTCCCTTCAAGGAACTTGCAGACAAACCCTTATCCAAACCATCCTGAAGAAACTGTAAAATTCTAGGAATTCTAAAAGAATGCCAAGAGAATTTATGAGAACACCATGAAATGTAAGTCTTCCAAACTCTATAATAAATCTTTCTAGAGACAGATTTACGAGCTTGTAACATAGTATTAATCACTGAGTCAGAGAAACCTCTATGACTTAGCACTAAGCGTTCAATTTCCATACCTTCAAATTTAATGATCTGAGATCCTGATGGAAAATGTAAGCAGGATGATAACTCCAAGGAAGTGTCAGCGGTGCGCATCCACTACTTCCGCCTGAACATCCCTGGACAGGTATCTGGGAAGTTTCTTGTTTAGATGAGAGGCCATGAGATCTATCTCTGGAAGACCCCACATCTGAACAATCTGAGAAAAAACATCTGGATGGAGGGACCACTCCCCTTGATGTAAAGTCTGATGGCTGAGATAATCCGCCTCCCAATTGTCTACACCTGGGATATGCACTGCAGAGATTAGACAGGAGCTGGGTTCCGCCCAAGCAAGTTTCCAAGATACTTCTTTCATAGCTTGGGGACTGTAAGTCCCACCCTGATTGACATGCCACAGTTGTGATATTGTCTGTCTGAAAACAAATGAACAGTTCTCTCTTTAACAGAGGCCAAAACTGAAGAGCTCTTAGAATTGCACAGAGTTCTCAAATATTTATTGGTAATCTCGCTCGCCTCTTGAGATTTCCAAACCCCTTGTGCTGTCAGAGATCCCCAAAAAGCTCCCCAACCTGAAAGACTTGCATCTGTTGTGATCACAGTCCAGGTTGGCCGAACAAAAGAAGCCCCTTGAACTAAACAATGGTGATCTATCCACCACGTCAGAGTGTCGAACATTGGGATTTAAGGATATTAATTGTGATATCTTTGTATAATCCCTGCATCATTGGTTCAGCATACAAAGCTGTAGAGGTCTCATGTGAAAACGAGCAAAGGGGATTGCGTCCGATGCTGCAGTCATGAGACCTAAAACTTCCATGCACATAGCCACTGAAGGGAATGACTGAGACTGAAGGTGCTGGCAGGCTGCAACCAATTTTAAACGTCTCTTTGTCTGTTAGAGACAGAGTCATGGACACTGAATCTATCTGGAAGCCTAAAAAGGTGACCCTTGTCTGAGGAATCAAGAAACATTTTGGTAAATTGATCCTCCAACCATGTTTCCGAAGCAAAAACACTAGTTGATTCGTGTGAGATTCTGCAGAACGTAAAGACTGAGCTAGTACCAAGATATTGTCCAAATAAGGAAACACCGCAATACCCTGTTCTCTGATTACAGAGAGTAGGGCACCTAGAACCTTTGAAAAGATTCTTGGAGCTGTTAGGCCAAATGGAAGAGCAACAAATTGGTAATGCTAGTCTAGAAATGAGAATCTCAGGAACTGTTAAAGTTCTGGTTGAATCGGAATATGAAGGTATGCATCCTGCAAGTCTATTGTGGACATACAATGTCATCGCTGAACAAAAGGCAGAATAGTCCTTATAGTCACCATCTTGAAAGTTGGTACTCTTACTTAACGATTCAAAATTTTCAGATCCAGAACTGGTCTGAATAAATTTTCATTCTTTGGGACAATGAATAGCTTTGAATAAAACCCCAAACCTTTTTCCCTGAAAAGGAACTGGCATGATTACCCCTGGAGACTCCAGGTCTGAAACCCTTCAGGAAAGCCTGAGCTTTTACTGGATTTGCTGGGATACGCAAGATAAATCTTCTCACCGGGGGTCTTACTCTGAATCCTATACGATACCCTTTAGAGACAATGCTCTGAATCCATTGATTTTGGACAGAATTTATCCAAATAGCCTTGAAAAACCTTAATCTGCCCCCTACCAGCTGAGCTGGAATGAGGGCCGCACCTTCATGCTGAGTAAGGGGCTGACTTTGGTTTCTTAAATGGCTTGGATTTATTCCAATTTGAGGAAGGCTTCCAATTGGAAACAGATTCCTTGGGGGAAGGATTGGGTTTTTGTTCCTTATTTTGATGAAAGGAAAGAAAACGTTTAGAAGCCTTAGATTTACCCTTAGGTTTTTTATCCTGAGGCAGAAAGACTCCCTTTCCCCCAGTAACAGTTGAAATAATAGAATCCAACTGAGAACCAAATAAATTATTACCTTGGAAAGAAAGAGATAGTAATCTAGATTTAGATGTCATATCAGCATTCCAAGATTTAAGCCACAAAGCTCTTCTAGCTAAAATAGCTAAAGACATGGATCTAACATCAATTTTGATAATATCAAAGATGGCATCACAAATAAAATGATTAGCATATTGCAGTAAGCGAATACTGCTAGATATGTCAGAATCCAATTCTTGTTGCGCTAAATTCTCCAACCAGAAAGTTGATGCAGCCGCAACATCAGCCAAAGAAATTGCAGGTCTGAGAAGATGACCTGAATATAAATAGGCTTTCCTTAGATGAGATTCAAGCTTCCTATCTAAAAGGATCCTTAAAGGAAGTTTTATCTCCCATAGGAACAGTGGTACGTTTAGCAAGAGTAGAAATAGCCCCATCAACTTTGGGGATTTTTCCCCAAAACTCTATAGAATTTGCTGGTAAAGGATACAATTTTTTAAACCTTGAAGATGGAATAAAATTAGTACCTGGCTTATTCCATTCCTTAGAAATCATATCAGAATAGGAAAAACCCCTGGAGAAACCACAGGAGGTTTAAAAACAGCATTTAAACGTTTATTAGACTTAACGTCAAGAGGACTGGTTACCTCAATATCCAAAGTAATTAACGCTTCTTTTAATAAAGAACAAATATACTCTATTTTAAATAAATAAGTAGATTTGTCAGTGTCAATGTCTGAGGAAGGATCTTCTGTATCAGATAGATCCTCATCAGAGGAGGATAAATTATGTTGTTGGTCATTTGAAATTATCATCAACTGAATGAGAAGTTTTAAAAGACCTTTTACGTTTATTAGAAGGTGGAAATGCAGATAAAGCCTTCTGGATAGAATCAAACAAATTCTTTAAAATTCATAGGTATATCATGTACATTAGAAGTTGAAGAAACTGTAACTGGCAATGTACTATTACTGATGGACACACTATCTGCATGTAAAAGTTTATCATGACAACTATTACAAATGACATTCGGAGAAATAATTTCCACAATCTTACAACAAATGCACTTAGCTTTGGTAGAACCGATGTCAGGCAGCAAAGTTCCAACAGATACTTCTGAGACAGGATCAGATTGAGACATCTTGCAAAATGTAAAAGAAAACAACATATAAAGCAAAATGATCAATTTCCTTATATGACAGTTTCAGGAATGGGAAAAAAATGCAAATAGCATAGCCCTCTGATAGAGAAAAAAGGCAAGAGGCAAACAACAATGGGGTATTAAAATAATGAAAAAGTTTGGCGCTAAGTATGACGCAATAAAGTCTAGCATTTGGCGCACCCGCGGGCCTAATACCGCCCGCAATTTGCAAGAAAGTAGTCAATTGAAAAAAAGACTAAACCCAAGGCAAGAAAATTTTCTTAAAAATGTTTATTTTCTCTAAATATGAAACAGACAGTCGGCAGAAGGAAATACATGAACCTGACTCATTGCAAATATAAGTACAATACATATATTTAGAACTTTATATAAATGCATAAAGTGCCAAACCATAGCTGGGGTGCCTTAAGTAATAAAAAAACATAATTTATGCTTACCTGATAAATTCCTTTCTCCTGTAGTGTAGTCAGTCCACGGGTCATCCATTACTTATGGGATATTAACTCCTCCCTAACAGGAAGTGCAAGAGGATCACCTAAGCAGAGCTGCTATATAGCTCCTCCCCTCTACGTCATACCCAGTCATTCGACCGAAAACCAAACGAGAAAGGAGAAACTATAGGGTGCAGTGGTGACTGGAGTTTAATTTAAAATTTAGACCTGCCATAAAAAACAGGGCGGGCCGTGGACTGACTACACTACAGGAGAAAGGAATTTATCAGGTAAGCATAAATTATGTTTTCTCCTGTTAAGTGTAGTCAGTCCACGGGTCATCCATTACTTATGGGATACCAATACCAAAGCTAAAAGTACACGGATGACGGGAGGGACAGGCAGGATCTTTACACGGAAGGAACCACTGCCTGAAGAACCTTTCTCCCAAAAACAGCCTCAGAAGAAGCAAAAGTGTCAAATTTGTAAAATTTGTAAAAAGTATGAAGAGAAGACCAAGTTGCAGCCTTGCAAATCTGTTCAACAGAGGCCTCATTCTTAAAGGCCCACGTGGAAGCCACAGCTCTAGTGGAATGAGCTGTAATTCTTTCAGGAGGCTGCTGTCCAGCAGTCTCATAGGCTAAACGTATTATGCTACGAAGCCAGAAAGAGAGGGAGGTAGCAGAAGCTTTCTGACCTCTCCTCTGTCCAGAATAAACGACAAACAGGGAAGAAGTTTGGCGAAAATCTTTAGTTGCCTGTAAATAAAATTTTAGGGCACGGACTACGTCCAGATTGTGTAGAAGTCGTTCCTTCTTTGAAGAAGGGTTAGGACATAATGAAGGAACAACAATCTCTTGATTGATATTCCTATTAGTGACCACCTTAGGTAAGAACCCAGGTTTAGTACGCAGAACTACCTTGTCTGAATGAAAAATCAGATAAGGAGAATCACAATGTAAGGCCGATAACTCAGAGACTCTTCGAGCCGAGGAAATAGCCATTAAAAACAGAACTTTCCAAGATAACAGCTTGATATCAATGGAATGAAGGGGTTCAAACGGAACACCCCGTAAAACGTTAAGAACTAAGTTTAAGCTCCACGGTGGAGCAACAGTCTTAAACACAGGCTTAATCCTGGCCAAAGCCTGACAAAAGGCCTGAACGTCTGGAACTTCTGACAGACGTTTGTGCAAAAGGATTGACAGAGCTGAGATCTGTCCCTTTAAAGAACTAGCAGATAAACCCTTTTCTAAACCTTCTTGTAGAAAAGACAATATCCTAGGAATCCTAACCTTACTCCATGAGTAACTCTTGGATTCGCACCAATGTAAGTATTTACGCCATATTTTATGGTAAATTTTCCTGGTAACAGGTTTCATAGCCTGTATTAAGGTATCAATTACTGACTCCGAAAATCCACGCTTTGATAAAATCAAGCGTTCAATCTCCATGCAGTCAGCTTCAGAGAAATTAGATTTTGATGTTTGAAAGGACCCTGAATTAGAAGGTCCTGTCTCAGAGGCAGAGACCATGGTGGACAGGACGACATGTCCACTAGATCTGCATACCAGGTCCTGCGTGGCCACTGGCAATCAATCGAGGAAGCATCGGGAAGGGTGGAAACACATAAGCCATCTTGAAGTTCCAAGGTGCTGTCAGAGCATCTATCAGAACCGCTCCCGGGTCCCTGGACCTGGACCCGTAACAAGGAAGCTTGGCGTTCTGGCGAGACGCCATGAGATCCATATCTGGTTTACCCCAATGCCAAAGTATTTGGGCAAAGACCTCCGGATGAAGTTCCCACTCCCCGGATGAAAAGTCTGGCGACTTAGGAAATCCACCTCCCAGTTCTCCACGCCTGGGATGTGGATCGCTGATAGGTGGCAAGAGTGAGACTCTGCCCAGAGAATTATCTTTGAGACTTCCATCATCGCTAGGGAACTCCTTGTCCCTCCATGATGGTTGATGTAAGCCACAGTCGTGATGTTGTCCGACTGAAATCTGATGAACCTCAGAGATGCTAGCTGAGGCCAAGCTAGAAGGGCATTGAAAACTGCTCTTAATTCCAGAATGTTTATGGGAAGGAGACTCTCCTCCTGAGTCCATGATCCCTGAGACTTCAGGGAATTCCAGACAGCGCCCCAACCTAGCAGGCTGGCGTCTGTTACAATTGTCCAATCTGGTCTGCTGAAGGGCATCCCCTTGGACAGGTGTGGCCGAGAGAGCCACCATAGAAGAGAATTTCTGGTCTCCTGATCCAGATTCAGCATAGGGGACAAATCTGAGTAATCCCCATTCCACTGACTTAGCATGCACAACTGCAGTGGTCTGAGATGCAGGCGTGCAAAGGGAACTATGTCCATTGCCGCTACCATTAAACCGATTACCTCCATGCATTGAGCCACTGACGGGTGTGGAATGGAATGAAGGACACGGCAAGCATTTAGGAGTTTTGTTAACCTGTCCTCTGTCAGGTAAATTTTCATTTCTACCGAATCTATAAGAGTCCCTAAGAAGGGAACTCTTGTGAGTGGCAATAGAGAACTCTTTCCTTCGTTCACCTTCCACCCATGTGACCTTAGAAATGCCAGTACTAACTCTGTATGAGACTTGGCAGCTTGGAAACTTGATGCTTGTATCAGAATGTCGTCTAGGTACGGAGCTACCGATATTCCTCGCGGTCTTAGTACCGCCAGAAGAGAACCCAGAACCTTTGTGAAGATTCTTGGAGCAGTAGCTAACCCGAAGGGAAGAGCTACAAACTGGTAATGCCTGTCTAGAAAGGCAAACCTTAGATACCGGTAATGATCCTTGTGAATCGGTATGTGAAGGTACGCATCCTTTAAATCCACTGTGGTCATGTACTGACCCTTTTGGATCATGGGTAAGATTGTCCGAATAGTTTCCATTTTGAACGATGGAACTCTTAGGAATTTGTTTAGGATCTTTAAGTCCAAGATTGGTCTGAAGGTTCCTTCTTTCTTGGGAACCACAAACAGATTTGAGTAAAACCCTTGTCCGTGTTCTGACCGCGGAACCGGGTGGATCACTCCCATTAGTAAAAGATCTTGTACACAGCGTAGAAACGCCTCTTTCTTTATCTGGTTTGTTGACAACCTTGAAAGATGAAATCTCCCTTTTGGAGGAGAAGCTTTGAAGTCCAGAAGATATCCCTGAGATATGATCTCTAACGCCCAGGGATCCTGGACATCTCTTGCCCAAGCCTGGGCGAAGAGAGAAAGTCTGCCCCCCACTAGATCCGTTTCCGGATCGGGGGCCCTCACTTCATGCTGTCTTAGGGGCAGCAGCAGGTTTTCTGGCCTGCTTGCCCTAGTTCCAGGTCTGGTTAGGTTTCCAGCCCTGTCTGTAGCGAGCAACAGTTCCTTCCTGTTTTGGAGTGGAGGAAGTTGATGCTGCTCCTGCCTTGAAGTTGCGAAAGGCACGAAAATTAGACTGTCTAGCCCTTGGTTTGGCTCTGTCTTGAGGTAGGGCATGTCCCTTACCTCCAGTAATGTCAGCGATAATTTCTTTCAAACCGGGCCCGAATAAGGTCTGCCCCTTGAAAGGTATGTTAAGCAATTTAGATTTAGAAGTCACATCAGCTGACCAGGATTTAAGCCACAGCGCTCTGCGCGCCTGAATGGCGAATCCGGAGTTCTTAGCCGTAAGTTTAGTTAAATGTACTACGGCATCAGAAATAAATGAATTAGCTAGCTTAAGGACTCTAAGCTTGTCTGTGATCTCATCCAATGTAGCTGAGCTAATGGTCTCTTCCAGAGACTCAAACCAAAATGCCGCCGCAGCCGTGACAGGCGCAATGCATGCAAGGGGTTGCAATATAAAACCTTGTTGAACAAACATTTTCTTAAGGTAACCCTCTAACTTTTTATCCATTGGATCTGAAAAAGCACAGCTATCCTCCACCGGGATAGTGGTACGCTTAGCTAAAGTAGAAACTGCTCCCTCCACCTTAGGGACCGTCTGCCATAAGTCCCGTGTGGTGGCGTCTATTGGAAACATTTTTCTAAATATAGGAGGGGGTGAGAAAGGCACACCGGGTCTATCCCACTCCTTGTTAACAATTTCTGTAAGCCTTTTAGGTATAGGAAAAACGTCAGTACACGTCGGTACCGCAAAATATTTATCCAGCCTACATATTTTCTCTGGGATTGCAACCGTGTTACAATCATTCAAAGCCGCTAATACCTCCCCTAGTAACACACGGAGGTTCTCAATCTTAAATTTAAAATTTGAAATGTCTGAATCCAGTTTATTTGGATCAGATCCGTCACCCACAGAATGAAGCTCTCCGTCTTCATGTTCTGCAAATTGTGACGCAGTATCAGACATGGCCCTAGTATTTTCAGCGCACTCTGTTCTCACTCCAGAGTGGTCGCGTTTACCCCTAAGTTCTGGCAATTTAGATAAAACTTCAGTCATAACATTAGCCATGTCTTGCAAGGTGATTTGTAATGGCCGCCCTGATGTACTTGGCGTCACAATATCACGCACCTCCTGAGCGGGAGATGCAGGTACTGACACGTGAGGAGAGTTAGTCGGCATAACTTCCCCCTCGTTGTCTGGTGAAATTTTCTTTACATGTACAGATTGGCTTTTACTTAAAGTAGCATCAATGCAATTAGTACACAAATTTCTATTGGGCTCCACATTGGCCTTTGAACATATTGC
Source organism: Bombina bombina (assembly GCF_027579735.1). Taxonomy (NCBI): domain Eukaryota; kingdom Metazoa; phylum Chordata; class Amphibia; order Anura; family Bombinatoridae; genus Bombina; species Bombina bombina. Next base: position 642,041,983 of record NC_069499.1, read on the forward strand.
ACAAAGAGATTCCTCTGTGTCAGACATGTTTAAACAAACTAGCAATTAAACCAGCAAGCTTGGAAATACTTTTCAAATAAATTTACAAGAAATATAAAAAACGTTACTGTGCCTTTAAGAAGCACACAAAAAACTGTCACAGTTGAAATAACATGAACCGGATAAGTTATAGAAACCAAATTTTCACATTAAATGTATTAATTTAGCAAAGGATTGCACCCACTAGCAAATGGATGATTAACCCCTTAATACAAAAAAAACGGATAACAATAAAATATATACGTTTTTATCACAGTCAAAGCACAGTCTCACAGGTCTGCTGTGAGTGATTACTTCCCTCAAAACTAGTTTTGGAGACCCCTGAGCTCTGTAGAGACGTCCTGGATCATGCAGGGAGAACAGGAAGACTTGTGACTGAATTTTTACTGCGCAGTAAAAGCGCCAAAATAGGCCCCTCCCACTCATACTACAACAGTGGGGAAGCTCAGTAAACTGATTTTATTCAAAACAAACGACAGCCATGTGGAAAATAATGCCCAAATAAATTTTCACCAAGTACCTCAGAGAAAAAACGATTAACATGCCAGTAAACGTTTTAAATATAAATATATGAGATGTTAATAAAAAGCCTGTTGCTAGTCGCTTTCACTGCAGAGAGGCTATAAGTTATATATATACAGTATTTTCTTAGTGAAGTGCCATTCCCCAGAAATACTTCAGTGCAAGCATACACACATATCAGCCTGATACCAGTTACTACTACTGCATTTAAGGCTGTACTTACATTACACCGGTATTAGCAGTATTTTCTCAGTCAATTCCATTCCTTAGAAAATAATATACTGCAACATACCTCCTTGCAGGTGAACCCTGCCCGCTGTCCCCTGTTCTGAAGTTACCTCGCTCCTCAGAATGGCCGAGAACAGCAAATGGATCTTAGTTACGTCCGCTAAGATCATACACAACTCAGGTAGATTCTTCTTCTAATGCTGCCTGAGAAAAAACAACACACTCCGGTGCCGTTTAAAATAACAAACTTTTGATTGAAGAAATAAAAACTAATTTTAATAACCACAGACCTCTCACACGTCCTATCTATTAGTTAGGTGCAAGAGAATGACTGGGTATGACGTAGAGGGGAGGAGCTATATAGCAGCTCTGCTTGGGTGATCCTCTTGCACTTCCTGTTAGGGAGGAGTTAATATCCCATAAGTAATGGATGACCCGTGGACTGACTACACTTAACAGGAGAAACATACTTACCAAAAAAAACCCATCCACATGTAGCAGATAGCCAAACCAGTACTGAAACAGTTATCAGTAGAGGTAATGGTAAATTGAGAGTATATCGTCGATCTGAAAAGGGAGGTAGGAAATGAATCTCTACGACCAATATCAGAGAACCTATGAAATAGACCCCCGTTAGGGAAATCATCTTATTCAATAAGTGATACTCCCTTCACGTCCCTCTGACATTCGCTGTACTCTGAGAGGAATCGGGCTTCAACACTGCTGAGAAGCGCATATCAACGTAGAAATCTTAGCACAAACTTACTTCACCACCTCCATAGGAGGCAAAGTTTGTAAAACTGAATTGTTGGTGTGGTGAGGGGTGTATTTATAGGCATTTTGAGGTTTGGGAAACTTTGCCTCTCCTGGTAGGATTGTATATCCCATACGTCACTAGCTCATGGACTCTTGCCAATTACATGAAAGAAATATGTCTGTCATAATTGTCCTCTGGCTACGATATACAGCACTAAATGTACCTGCTAATAGCCTATGAGAGTGCAGACAAACTACATACTTACCTAATAAGCACACACACTACTGGACTGACAGCAGAGCATCTGAAAATGTGGAGTATAACGGTCCAACAAGAGGAGGCTAGGGACTGGTCCCCGCAACACTTGTAGCAGGCCTGTGACTAACTCCCACTGGGTGTAATTGCCACTACCCCCATAAACTTCCGTCTGTCCAAACAGTAGCTCTCTGAGGGGTAAATGGGCCTCAAATCGGTCTGAGGACCCTTCTCACAGAAACACCTGGAGCACCTCCATTCATCACCTCCCTCCAGAGAGAACAAAGATAAGACTAGTTGGGTGGAAAGTTTTTTTTTTAGTGCTCTTGGAGTTTTGGGAATATTTGCCTCCTCCTAGTGGCCAGCAGTGTCATTCTCAGGAGTAATGGCTTGTGGACCATCACCACCTTTATGAAAAAGTTAAGTTTCATGAATCACCTAGTGCACAATGTTTTACAAAATAGTTTGTTTTTCAGGAGGTTAGATAGATTTACACAATTGCTGATAACATGTTTGCAATCCCCCACATATTTCTTACTGTTCGGTGTGAGGCTTCGATGCCAGACTGTCAGTATCTTATTAAGCTCTTGCACAAATGTTAGATAATACAGGTCTGTAAAGATGTTCACCATTCGGCTATTTTCCAGGAGATACTGCAAGAGAAAATAGAATTACTTCCCATATGACTATAAAGTTTCTCCCTAAACATTACTCATGTTCAAAAGACCTGCTTTCAGTATGTAAATAATTCAAACCCTTGACTTTGTGAGCAAATGTTTGTCAAATATAAGAAACAAAAAAAAGGTAATTTATAGCATTATACTAACCTGCTGGATGCCAAGACATAGGTAGAAAATACTGTCTGGTTCGTATCTCTCTCCATTAGGTCGTGTTATTTCCTTCACAAACTGTGCTAGGCCATAATTTAGCTCTGCAGCTGTACAGGCTAAGATGTCCTCTTTTATACGCATAGGCTTAGCTGCTCAGTAAAAATTCAGAGTAAAGTATAAAGTTAGAAGAAAACTGATGTGGCTTTGAGTATTAAAAAATGATATGCAAAGTTTAAGGGGGGAAACTAAATTTTTTTAACTTAATTTGGTTCCTTAGTTCACTTACGTCCAAAACGTATCTCCTCTCCTTTGTGAGGATCAACACCTTCGTACTTTTTCTGCACCCAGGTTTTCCATGCATTTACGCCATAAGTGTAACTAAGGCTGGTGCTGTTCCTCTGTATGCTTAGAGAATCTCGGGAGCTGCTCTCTCTTTCTGACAGTAGCATACGCTTTGGACCCTGCCAAAGAGGAAGTGATGTGACAAGCCCTCTAATGTCCCCAATGTAGACAGAGGGTTCACAAATATTTGTTTCTGAAAATATAATATGAACCGGAAAATATTGCACTTACCTTTCGTAAGATTCGGGAAGCCTCTGGTTCAGACACATCATCTGTTCCCACTAGTCCACAGTCAAAGAGGAAATCCACACTTTGATTAATGTCTAGTGTGTCTGTGAAACCAATACAGCACAATGTAAAACCCATTTAGCTTTAATCTTAGGAAAATTGCACTGATGTGGAAGAGATCTTACGTTTTGGGAAGTCCGCCTCAAAGTCTTGTCCAGGTTCCTCAAGTACATTTGCCATTTTCGCAGCCATGGCTAGAACATCATCTCGTGCTGGACCAAAGAGGTCACAGTCCTCTAGCAGTCCTTCAGCACTCTGATCACTAGCAAGTTCTACAAGAACAATATAAAATTACTTATGCTCTCTCTAGGTCTTTTATATGCCATCATACAAATCAATTAAAACGCCAAATTAATGTTTAGCATAGTTTGTTCTCACCACACAAATCTGAAGATGCCTTGTCCAGCTCCTCAGCCTCTGCAATCATCTCAGCCATAGCTAGTATATCTGCCTCCAGGGGATTGGAAGGTATTTTAACTTTAAGTTCTTCAATGGTCTCAACAATCTTATCTGTGTTCTCTAAGGTGGTCGGCAGCAGCATCGGCACAGGCACCTAATAGAAATCAGCAAATTACAAGTGATTTAGGTAGAAGCAGCAACATATTAGAGAACACTAAAGCAGAGAGGATAGGGAGATAGATGACAAAGCAGAGCAATAAAACAGAAGTTTAAAACCATGAAATTAGCTAGGATGCAAAGCCTGAAAAAAAAAAAAAAAAAAACTACAGAAACGGGCAGTCAAAATAGAGAAGTTTCCAGTTTACTTCTATTATCAAATTTGCTGCGTCCCGTGGTATTCTTTGCTGAAGAAATACTTAGGTAGATGTCTGGGGCTCTATGTGGCAAGAAATAGTGCTGCCTCTAGTACTCTTGCAGATCAGTAACATTCTAGCAATATTGCTGCCATTTAGTGCTCCAGGCACGTACATGCTTCTGAGCTTGCTTTTCAACAAAAAATACTAAGATGATGAAAAAAAATAATAGAAGCGAATTAAACATTAATTAAAAATAAGTGCTTTCATATAGACATAACAGTTTATGCTATATTAAAGGGATGTGAAACTCAAAATGTTTCATTTCATGATTTTTCACACCTGTCCGCAAGTTAATAACCATGTTTACTAATCAGCTGATTTCACATGTGCTCCAGTTCAGATGTACTGAAAATTTGGCATGTCAGGTAGGCCTGAGGACAGGTTTGAAAAACAATTTATGCTTACCTTATAAATTATTTTCCTTCTTGGCAGTGAGAGTCCACAAAATCTATTCATAACCTATGGGAAATAATTCACCAGGCCATTATCCCACCTGCTTCCACTACTCTCTCAGTAGTTCAAGCCGAGGATAAGGAAAAGTAGACACACAAAAGGGGGTAACAGAAGTGCCATAAGACTGCCGCCACTACATTTCAGGGTGGGTTCATGGACTCACTGCTAAGAAAGTAAATAATTTATCAGGTAAGCATTAATTGTGTTTTCTTTCTAATGGCAGTGAGAGTCCACAAAATCCATTTATAACCTATGTGAAACCAATACCCAAGCTATGGAGTCCACAGGGAGGAAAGGCAGTCCTAAATACTAGGCATCACCACTTGAAGCTCTCTCACAAAAGACACCTCTGCTGAGGCAAAAACATCTAATCTGTAAAAAAGTATTTAAAGAGGATCAAGTAGCAGCCATACATTTCAGTTCAACTGAAGCCTCATTCTTGATGGCCCAGAAGAAGAGACTGCAAGAGTAATATGGGCTGTATTCCTTGAAGGAGGTGTCTGACCCACTTCTATATAAGCCATGTGATTAAAACTTCTGAGCCAGAAGGATAGGGTAAAAGCTGTGGCTTTCTGATCTTTGTGCTAAGCAGAATGCAGAATAAACTAGGAAGATAATTGATGAAACTCCTTGGTAGCATGAAGATAGAACTTCAAGGCTCTAACCACATCCAGATTATTTAACAGCCTCTCCTTAGAGGAAGGAGGATTGGGACAAATATAGAACAATTTTTAATATTGAGGTTTCAAACAACCTTTGGTAAAACAAAAAACATATTTGTCTGCAGTACAGCCTTATCCGAATGAAATACTAGATAAGGCGTCTTCACAGTGGAGAGCAGACAATTCCGATACTCAACGAGCATAGGAAATAGCTAAGAGCAAAAACACTTTCCAAGTAAGTAACTTAATATCAATAGAATGCATAGGCTCAAAACGGAGCCTGTTGAAGCTCTTAGAACAAGATTAAGGATCCATGGAGGAGCAATACATTTGAAAAAAGGTCTAATTCTAGCATTAGCTTTAACAAACGACTAAACATATGGCAAAAGAGCCAACTTCTTATGCAACAAAACAGAAAAAGCAGAAATCTGGCCTTTAAGAGAACTAGCCGATAGGCCCTTCTCTAAACCATCCTGTAGAAACTGAAGAATACGCAGGGTCTTCACCTTTTGCCAAGGGAACCCACAGTCCGCACACAAAGACAGATAAGCCCTCCACAGCTTATGGTAAATGGCTTTCCAGCCTGAACTAGAATATCAATCATAGCCTCAGAGAATCCTCTCTGGGACAAAACTATGCGTTAAATCTCCATGCAGTCAGTCTCAAAGAATCTAGATTTTTATATAACGGACCCTGCACAAGAAGGTCAGGCCTCTAAAGTAGCCATCATGGAGGAGCAGACTACATTCTCATGAGGTCTGCATACAAAGTCCTGCGTGACCATGCAGGAGCTAACAAGATTGCTGGAATTTCCTCCTGTTTGATTCAAGCTATTACTTGAGGGAGCAGAACAATTGGAGGAAAGAGATACACTAGATTGAAATGCCAAACTACTGCTAATATGGCTGACCACTGCAGCTCCCATAGAACTGCTGGTTCTAGAGGAACTATGCTAAGCCTTCCTCTTCCTTTTGCCTGCAATCGGCATAGCACTCAAGGCAGCAGAAACCGCTGACTGTAATTGGGCTACAAAGTCATGAGGATAAACACTAACCACTCAAAGAGTTTGAGGAACGGGGTCGCAAGGCACAGCATTTGGAGAAAGGAGCAACCATATGGGGATGTAGTGCTGGCATATCAGGACAAACTTATATCTGCGAGTCCGCAGAGCAACCAGGATTAGCCTGAGCTGGCAGGGATATCGTAGGTGTCCTAATACCAGGACCCCAGAATGAGACTGAAAGACAGAAGTTAAGCATGAGTTACACAATTGTGCAGGATGACACACTGTGCTTGACCTGCAAAGCATACATTTATTAGATTCCAATAAAGTAGGGTAAATACCCTCCTAATATCTGAAGTAGAGTCCTCCATAATACAGTAAATATTATAATGAATTTAGACATACCCTAAGAACAGCGATATTAAAACCCTAATGTAGCCCACAGGTTAATACTTTGATTTGGGATGTCTCACCACCTCCAGTGAAGTGCTACTCTCCGTAATACAGTTATTATAATGAATTTAGACATACCCTAAGAACAGAGTTTACATTTCTAATGTAGCACACAGATTAATGCTTCGATTTGGGATGTCTCACCACCTCCAGTGAAGTGCTACTCTCCGTAAAACAGTTATTATAATCAATTTAGACATACCCTAAGAACAAAGATTAAATTTATTTCATGTAATTGGCAAGAGTCCATGAGCTAGTGATGTATGGGATATACAATCCTACCAAAGTTTCCCAAACCTCAAATGCCTATATCTACACCCCTCACCACACCCACAATTCAGTTTTACAAACTTTGCCTCCTATGGAGGTGGTGAAGTAAGTTTGAGCTAAGATTTCTACGTTGACATGTGCTTCTCAGCATTTTGAAGCCCGATTCCTCTCAGAGTACAGCGAATGTCAGAGGGATGTGAAGGGAGTATCACCTATTGAATACAATGATTTCCCTAACGGGGGTCTATTTCATAGGTTCTCTGCTATCGGTCGTAGAGATTCATCTCCTACCTCCATTTTCAGATCGACGATATACTCTCATATACCATTACCTCTACTGATAACTGTATCAGTACTGGTTTGGCTATCTGCTATATGTGGATGGGTGTTTTTATTACTTAAGACACCTCAGCTATGGTTTAGCACTTTAAGCATTAATATAAAGTTCTAAATATATGTATTGTACTTATATTTGCCATGAGTCAGGTTCATGTATTTCCTTTTGCAGATTGTCAGTTTCATATTTGGGGAAAATTAACATTAAAAAATATTTTTCTTACCTGGGGTTTAGTCTTTTTCAAATTGACTACATTTTTCTTGCAAATTGCGGGCAGGATTAGGCCCGCGGGTGCGCGTCGTTGACGCACGTTTGTTATATTCGGCACCGTAGTTGACGCCGAGTTCCTCACACAGGGTTGCGTCGTTAGTGACGCGAGTGTGTCATTTCCAGATGTTGGCGCCAAAAAATTTTCAGTTACGTTGTGCGTCATACTTGGCGCCAAATTTTTTCATTAATTTAATACCCCATTGCTATTTGCCTCTTGCCTTTTTTATGTCAGAGGGCTATGCTATTTGCATTTTTTTTCCCATTCCTGAAACTGTCATAAGGAAATTGACAAATTTTTTTTTTTATTTTACATTTTGCAAGATGTCTCAAACTGATGCTGCCTCAGAAGTATCTGTTGGAACTTTGCTGCCTGATGTCAGTTCTACTAAAGCTAAGTGCATTATATTTCCGAATGTCATTTGTATTGGTTATCATCATAAACTTTTACATGCAGATATTGCGTCCATCAGTAAATAGTACATTGCCTGTTCCTTCAACTTTTAATGTATATGTTATACCTATGAAATTTAAAGAATTTGTTACTGATTCTATTCAGAAGGCTTTGTCTGCTATTCTGCCTTCTAAATTAATATAAGGTCTTTTAAAACTTCTCATAAGGTTGATGCAATTTAAAATGACCAACATAATGAATTATCCTTCTCTGATGAGGATCTATCTGATTTAGAAGATCCTTCCTCAGATATTGACACTAACAAATCTACTTATTTATTTAAAAATGAAGTATTTTCGTTCTTTTCGTTGTGTTAATTATTTTGGATATCGTGGAAACTAGTCCTCTTGATATTAGAACTAGTAAATTCTGTTTTTAATCCTCCTGTGGTTCTGATATGATTTCTAAGGAATGGAATAAGCCGGGTACTTCTTTTATTCCTTCTTCAAGGTTTAAAAATTATATCCTTTTACCAACAATTTCTATAGAGTTTTGGGAAAAGATCCTCAAAGTTGATGAGGCTATTTCTACTCTTGCTGAACGTACCTCTATTCCTATGGAAGATAGTACTTACGTTCCTTTAGATAGGAAACTTGAATCTTATCTAAGGAAAGCTTATTTATATTCAAGTCGTCTCAGGCCTGCAATTTCTTTGGCTGATGTTGCAGCTGCATCAACATTTTTGTTGAAGAATTAGCGCAACAAAAATTGGATTCTGATTTATCTAGCATTGTTTGCTTACTGCAACATACTAAAGTGACCGGCTTCCTGGTCTGAATGAGCGTATCAATTACTCTTTCAGAAAAGCTTTTCTTGGCAAAAACTAGGCTTTCAATCTCCACTCAGTCAGCTTCAGAGAATCAAGATTTTGCTGAAGAAACGGACCTTGAACCAGCAGATCTCTGCGACAGGGTAAACGCCATGGTGGAGACGATGACATCCCCACCAGATCCGCAAACCACGTCCTCCGCGGACACAACGGAGCAATCAGAATGGTCAAAGCTTGCTCCTGCTTGATGCGGGCCACCACTCAAGGAAGAAGTGGTAAAGGAGGAAAAATTTGAATTAGGTTGAACTCCCAAGGTACCGCTAAGGCATCTATCAGTTCTGCCTGGGGATCCCTGGACAGCGACCCGTATCTGGGTAAGCTTGAAGTTGAGTCTGGACGCCATGAGATCTATCTCCGGCGTCCCCCATCTGTTGCAGATCTCCGAAAACACCTCGGGATGGAGAGACTATTCCCTCGGATGAAACTATTGTCTGCTGAGATAATCTGCTTCCCAGTTGTGCACACCTGGAATGTGGATCACTGAGAGTGAACAGTTGCGAGTCTCTGCCCATTCCAGAATCTGAGATACTTCCCTCATGGCTAAGAAGATTCCCCCCTGATGGTTTATGTAAGCCAGAGAGGTAATATTGTCCGACTGTAATCTGATTAACCGGGACCCGTAGTTCCAGGATATTTATCGGTAGACTCCTCTCAAGTCCACCTGCCCTGTGTCCTTTTGGCACCCCAAGCATCTCCCCATCCGTGGTCACAATCTCCCAGGATGGTCTCAAAAAGGATGTCCCCTGGGACAGCTGTCCCCGGACGGATCCACCAAGAGAGGGACTCCCTCACTCGGTTGTCCAGAGATATCTGTTGGTAGGGCCACAAACTTGAAGTGTTGTTACAGAAATGCGAATCTTAGGAACTTGAAGTGATCCTTGTGGATTGGCATGTGAAGGTAAGCATCCTTCAAATCTATTGTTGTCATGAATTGCCCCTCTTGAACAAGGGGCAGAATCAACCTGATCGTCTCCATTTTGAACAATGGGACTGAAACTTGTTTAGGCACTTTAGATTCCAGATTGGGCTGAACGTGCCCTCCGTTGGGACCACAATAAGGTTTGAATAATACCCCAGACCTCTTTCTGCCAGAGGGACTGGGGCAATAACTCAGAGAGGAGAGATCCCTCACACATCCTAGGAAGTCGTCTCTCTTCTCTGGTCTTGAAGATAAGTCCTGAACATCTATCCATGCCTCCGCAAAAAGGGATAGTCTGCACCCCCCCTCATGCCGATTTTGTCTCAGCGGGCTTCTTACTCCCTTGGACTGCTCTGTCTTTGCGGCAGGCTGTGCGAAGACCACAGGATTTTTCTTCTTATCCTGCGGTAAGAAAGCACCCTTGCCTCCCATGACCGTGGATATGATGGAATCCAGACCTGGACCACAGAACCTTCCCCTGAAACGGGAGGGAAAGTAATCTCAACGTAGAAGTCATCTCCGCAGACCACGACTTTAACCAGAGAGCCCTGCAGGCTAGAACAGAAAAACCTGATGTCTCCGCATTCAGGCGAATAATCTGCATATTTGCGTCGCGGATGAACGAATGAGCTACCCTTAAGGCCTTAATCCGTTCCTGTATGTCCTCGAGGAGGGTCTCCAGTTCGACCATAGCTGACAGAGCATCACACCAATATGTAGCGGCTCCAGCCACCATAGCGACTGCCGCTGCCGGTTGAAAAACAAACTTGGATTCCAATTTTTTATCCATGGGCTCCTTGAACGAAGAATTATCCTCTAGCAGAATAGTTGTTTGCTTAGCGAGTGTAGAGATGGCACCATCCACCTTAGGAATGGCCCCCCAAAGCTCAGGTTGCGAGTCCAGAACAGGGAACAGCTTTTTAAAAGAAGCAGACGGGAAGAAAGATGAACCAAGTCTCTCCCACTCATTCTTAATATTAGCCATCTTAACGGGAACTGGGAAGGCCTGTGATACTACCATGTCCTCGTACAACTTATCTAGCTTAGGTAATTGAAGGCTCCTCCAGCATTTTTGGCTCTGGAACCTCTAAGTTACAAGCACCTCTTTTAGTAGAAAGCACAAATGCTCCATCTTGAATTTAAAATCTGGCTCCTTCACAGACGGAGGTCTAAAAGTCGCTGATTCCATCCCAGAAAGAGCGTCCTCAGACGAGTTGGAGTAGTCCTCATTTGCGGATATTCTGTCAGAAACATCCAGCGGCGTAGATGACCCTTAGGGCAGATAGCAGTGTTTCACCTATCTCATAGCAGGGCGACATTGAAGGCAGCAGAAACCGCCGTTTGTAGTTGATGAGCTAAGTCTGGCGGCCAAAAGGCCCCTCCCGTGGGAGAATTAGTAGGGTCCTGGGGAGCTGCATGTGTAATAGGAGATGAATGTAGGTTACGTACCTCACAGGACGGGGAACCCACAGAGGTGGACGACTCAGTTGTAATAAGTACCTTATTCTTTTTAGATATTAAAATCTTATAAAAGCATGTGGAACAGAGTTGAGCAGGCGCATCAACCGGGGCCTCCTCACAATATACACAGTTATTAGGTTTAATTAAAGAGGGAGTACCTTCTGACATATAAGAGTCCACTATAGCTTTTGTCTTTATTGCGGACAAGATAAATTTAAATGGCACCCTTATATCCCAATGGCTGGGACACTCACCACCTGCTATGACCCGGACCTTAGAGAAATGCTTCGTCTGCTACAACCGACAGTCAAGAAGAGGAAGTTGAAGAGGCCACACCCGGTCACATGGAGTGCTATGCAGGACCGCCCCTGCACCAGAGAGAAAACTAACCAAAAAAAAAAAAAAAAAAAAAAAGAGGCCCGCGCTGATCTTTTGATAAAAAACTGACTGTTCACACACTGACAGAGAATAATCTCACATGTTGCAGCAATAAAACACAAAATTAAACAATCTTACCTGAATCTACGCCATGGAACAGGAACACAGCCTTTCAAGTGTGACAGGTTAGTAGCATTGTTACGGACATGGACTTGAGAGCAGAAAGCAGGCAGCGAAACTCAACGCTGATTGCTTATGGAGCTGTTAATCTGAGTGGGGATGGTTTCGCAGAAGAACCTCCACTGCATCTCCAGACTAACTTTCACCCATGCTCTCACTGAGAGGCTGACAGGACTACTTAAAACTCCAGTCCCATTGCAGAGTACTACCCTCCATAAGAAACTACTCCGGTCTTCCGACACTTCCTGTGACGAAAAGCAAAGAATGACTGGGGGATGAGGGGAGTGGGGGAGGCATTTAAGCCTTTGGCTGGGGTGTCTTTGCCCCCTCCTGGAGGCCAGGTTCTTAATTCCTACAAGTAATGAAGCAGTGGACTCTCCTCCCATTAAGATGGAAAACAATTTTACAGTGTACTGTCCCTTTAATAAAACCATCTCCCATGAATTTTACAGTTAACCGTCTGCTGCCCCTTACACCTAGGCAACAAAACCATTAGAGGGGGAGGAAGGGAGAAAAGTGACAAACACAGTTGTAAATATTCTTCATCCAGTCTGGATCCTGTAATACATAGCAAAACCAGTGTAACTAACACCGTTTGCCAATAAAGGGAGGATAGCTCGGACAAACTGAAAAGAGGCATGGGAACTTCCCTGCGACACCCAGAAGCTAGAACACACCAAAACTCTACCAAGTGGATTACATAGCTCTTAACTCCCCTGCCCGCTCTTGCAGAAAACAATCCATTGAGGACATCAAAATCAGAATCTTTAGCAGAGCTCCTCAGTTTGTCTACCTCCATGAAAAGAGGCAAAGAACTACTGGGATGGATAGTTAATGCTTTGTTTGGTGTGTCTTTGCCTCCTCCTGGTGGCCAGGTGAAGTATTTCCCATAGGTTATGAATGGATTTTGCGGGCTCTCACTGCCATTAGAAAGAAACCCCTGCTCTATCTGAATCATGAAATATTTTTTTGTATTTCACATCCCTTTAGGATAGCATATGTTTGGGGGTTAATCTGTTCTTCTAAGATTCAAATTAATGTCAATATCTTAATTTTTTTACGTCACATAAGGTCCTGGAACTCTGAAATTCAACACAAGCAGAAGAGAAAGTAATTTATAAAGTCCAAAATGTATTCAGTATAAACAAGAAAAAACATGAAACAAAAAAAAAAAATGAAGAAGATAGAGAGGGACCATAGCGCCTTCACACAAGACACGTTTCATGCCTCTAGGGCTTAAAGTGAAGGTAAACTTAAACGCTTTGTAATAAATAAATCGATATATCAATCCAAATTATTATGAGTTTCATTCATCAATACTTTTATATTACCTTAGATAGATTAAGTTTTTATCCTTGAATAGCCTATCCGAAAATCAACCCGTAATTTTTTATTTTTTTCTAAATGATCACACTGTTTAAGCAGCTAATTGATTCTTTGGCCGCTAGGCGGCCGTCAATTGACGTAAACATGGATCGTTCAATATGCGCATGCGTAGCATTTTGTAGTTCTTTGCGGCCAAGCGAGTGCGTCCTCGTTTCGCGCATTAACAAATTTCTATTTCAGGCACAGTAGAAATATCATCTCAACTCTAACGGCAAAGAAATGGATACATTGATACGCATACGCGGTGAGTAGATCCTCGATGTGCACGAGCTTACTTGACACGTATAGAGCGGGTAGGACCGCTCTATATGTCACTGCATCTGAAAGCCGGAACTTCTGAATGGGAGGAGAATAGGAAGCCAACGGTAAATAAAATCTAGTTTTAAAAGTATATAAATAACAAATTTCTTAATAAAAAAAAATATAGCGACTGGTTTTGAAAGTATAAAAGGATTAGAAATCCGAATTATGAACAAAATTTACCTTCACTTTAAATATGACAAGGGTTAACTTTTTCTATCTATATGAAATCTTAAAAATGTAAATACCCTGAATACAAAAAAAAAATAAAAATAAAATTTAAAAATGCAATTATACATAATGAATAGGTGTAGAAACAAAGCTACCATGAAAACAATTTACAAATGCATGTGTTAGTATTTCACAAAAAAAAATGTATGCTTACCTTCCGGATAGGGAGAGTCCACGGCTTTATTCTTTACTGTTGGGAAATACAAAACCCTTCCTCATTGCCCCAGTTATTCTGCTGAGGGAACAAGGAAAAGTAGTATAAATGGTGCCGAAAGAATAAGATAAATAGGGGGCCACCTTTAGACAAGAAAAAACGTGCGGGGGCTGAGGACTCTCCCTATCCAGAAGGGAAGGAATTGATCTGGTAAGCATAAATTAGGTTTTCCTTGCTAAGATAGGGAGAGTCCACTGCTTCATTCCTTACTGTTGGGAAAACTATACCCAAGCTCCAGAGGACACTGAATGAATAACGGGAGGAAACAAAGAGGAAGAGGCGGACCCTATTCTGAGGGCACCACAGCCTGCAAAACTTTTCTCCCGAAAGCTGCTTTACCCGAAGCAAAAACATCAAACTAGTAAAAATTAGAAAAAGTATTTAAGGAGGACCAGGTAGCAGCCTTACAGATCTGATCCATAGAGGCCTCATTCTTAAAGACACAAGAGGAAGCCACTGCTCTAGTGGAATAAGCCGTTATTCTCTCAGGAGGAGGATGTCCCCTGTCTTGTAAGCTAAGCAGATCACACTCCTTAACCAAAAAGATAGGAAAGTCGAAGTAGCCTTCTGCCCCTTACGCTTCCCTGAATAGACAACAAACAAAGAGGAAGATTGTCTAAACTTCTTAGTAGCCTGAAGGAAGAACTTCAAGGCGCAAACCACATCTAAATGGTGAAGTAAACGTTCCTTTGATGAAGGAGGATTAGGACACAAGGAAGGAACCACAATCTTGATTGATGTTGCGATCTGACACAACCTTAGGAAGAAAACCTGAATTTATCTGAATGAAAAATCAGATAAGGGAACTAACATCACAAAGCAGAGATCTCAGAAACTCTGCACACAGAGGCAATAGCCATTAAAAAGAGAACCTACCAAGATAATTTAATGTCAACGGAATGCAGAGGCTCAAATGGAGCCTGTTGCAAAACACGAAGAACAAGATTTAGGCTCCAATGAGGAGCCCCAGATCTAAACACAGGTCTGATCCTAATCAGAGCCTTAAAGGACTGCACGTCTGGAAGCTCAGCCAGCCTCTTGTGCAATAAAACCGACAGGGCCGATATCTGTCCTCTCGGGGAACTAGCAGAAAGGCCCTTCTCCAGTCCATCCTGGAGAAAAGATAAGATCCTACTAGCAACCTTAACTCTGTGCCAGGAAAAACCACGCTCTTCACACCAGAATAAGTAGGTCCTCCACCCATTGTGGTAGATACGCTGAGTAACTGGTTTACGAGCATGAATAAGAGTATCAATTACACTCTCAGAGAAACCTCTCTTTGCTCAGACTAAGTGTTAAATCTCCACGCAGTCAGCCTCAGAGAATCTAGATTTTGATTCACAAATGGACTTTATAACAGCAGGTCTCTGCGACAAGTTAACTTCCACGGAGGAGATGAGGACATCCCCACTAGATCCGAGAACCATGTCCTTCGCGGCCACGATGGAGCAATCAGGATTACTGATGCGGGCCACCACTCGAAGAAGCGGTAATGGAGGAAAAATATATGAGTTTGAACCTCCAGGGCACTGCTAGTGCATCTATTAGATCTGCTTGGGGAACCCTCAACCTCGACCCATACCAGGGTAGCTTGGTATTGAGATGGGATGCCATGAGATCTATCTACGGCGTCCCCCACTTGGTGCATATCTCTGCAAACATCTTGGGAAAGAGACCATTTCTCTGGGTGGAAGGATCGCCTGCTGAGAAAATCCGCCTTCCAGTTGTCCACACCCGGAATGTGGATCGCTGACAGCGAACAGCTGTTGGCCTATACCCATTTCAGAATCCGAGATACTGCCTTCATCGCTAAGGAATTTCACATTACCCCCTGATGGTTGATGTAAGCCACTGAGGATATATTGTCTGATTGGAATCTGATAAACTGGGATGAACCAAGAAGAGGCCAAGAGTCCACAACCCTTGTGCCTTCTTGGCACCCCAAACAGCTTCCCATCCGGATAGGGCTTGTGTTCGCAGTCACAATCTACCAGGATCGTCTTAAGAAGCACGTCCCTTGAGACAGATGATCTGGATAGAGCCACCAAGAGAGCGATTCTCTCGACTGGCTGTCTAATACAATCTGTAGAGACAGATCAGAATGATCGCCATTCCACTGTCTCAGCATGCACAGTTGTAAAGGTCTGAGATGGAAGCTGGCAAAAGGAATGATGTCCATGCAGGAAACCATGAGACCAATCACCCCATACACTGAGCCACAGAGGGACTCCAGGAGGTCCGGGGGGCGAGCCAAGCCAGAGTTAGCTTGCAACGTCTCTGGTCTGTTAGAAATATCCTCATGGAGTCTATATAGCACCCAGGAATTCCACCCTGGTACTTGGGATAAGAGAACTATTTTCCATCCATGTGATCGAAGAAGACTGAGAAAAGACTCAGAGTATTCTTCCTTAAGATGACAAGATGGTGCTTACACCAGAATATCGATAAATATTTAGATAACTCTGGGTCAGGAGAGCGATGTTTAACCTCTCTCTAGCGCTTGTTAGAGCGAGGTAATGCACTGAGGGCCGCAGACACCGCTGTTTGTAACTGCGCGGCAAAGTCTGCAGGAAGAAGGCCCCCTCCGGATGGAAGATTAGATGTGCTACGGGAAACTGCATGTGGAGTGGATAATGTAGCAAGGGTAGTAATCTCACAGGATGCTGAGTCCTAAGAGGTAGATGACTCAGAGGGACTAATAGCCTTAGCAGGCTTGTCTCCCTTCTTAGACTTCATAACGGTGTTAAGGCATGTGGAACATAATTGAGTGGGCAGGAGAGCAACGGCCTGCTCACAATATAAAAAGTTTTACAGGAGTACAAGAACAGTGGGAATATTTTAAAAATGCTATCCTAGATGCAACTAAACACTGTATTAGGCTTGTTTGTAAAAGTAAAAGAAAACCAATATGGTTTTCAAGAGAAGTAGCACATGCAGTTAAGACAAAAAAAGACAGTCTATAAAAAATTCAAACTCACTGGCTCAGAAGAGGATAAAGAAAAATGGAGAACCCATCAAAAGATGACAAAGCAGTTAATTAGAAAGGCTAAAGCTGATGCAGAAGAGAAAATAGCACAATCTGTAAAAAATGGTGACAAAACCTTTAGATATATCAGTGAAAAGAGAAAAACTAACAGAGGGATAGTCAGACTCTAGAATGAGGATAGAGTAGTGGAAGAAGCAAACTGTTTAAAAGATTACTTTTGTTCAGTCTTTACAACAGATGGTAAAGATAGTGAGATGCTATTTAGGGATGTTACTGTAAATAATGTGAGTAGTACTTTTCTTTTTACAGAGGAAGAGGTTTCAAGGGCTTTATCAAAAATAAAAGTTAATAAGTCTGTGGGTCCAGATAATATTCATCCAAGGGTTCTAAGAGAACTTTGATCCGTAATAGCTACTCCATTAGCTGATTTATTTAATCAGTCACTTCTAACAGGAGTTGTTCCAAAAGACTGGAAAATTGCCAATGTAGTCTCTCTTCATAAAAAGGACAGTAGGGAAGATTCTGCTAACTATAGGCCAGTCAGTTTGACCTCAATTGCAGGGAAATTAATGGAAACTCTTTTAAAGGAAAGACTTGTATCTTTCATTCAGACAAACAACTTAGACAAAGGACAGCATGGTTTCACTGCTGGAAGATCCTGCCTGACTAATCTAATTGATTTCTTTGACCATGTAACTAAAATAATAGACATGGGAGGAGCCATAGATGTTGCATATCTAGACTTTAGCAAAGCATTTGACACCGTCCCACACAACAAACTTATTCACAAAATGTATTGCCTTGGAATAGATGCTAAGATTGTTAAGTGGGTAGAATGCTGGCTTAAAGATAGACGACAGAGGGTTTCAATTAATGGAGTACATTCAAATGAGGCATCAGTTACTAGTGGTGTGCCCCAAGGGTCAGTTCTTGGGCCTGTTCTGTTTAACATGTTCAGAAGTGATATTGGAAGTGGGCTTAAGGGGAAGGTTTGTTTGCTGATGATACAAAAATTTGTAACAGGGTAGATGTTCCAGGAGGAGTTGATCAAATGAACTGTGATATTAATAAACTAGAGGACTGGTCAAATAAATGGGATCTGAAATTTAATATTACCAAGAGCAAAATTATGCATATAGGATCCAAAAACCCAAAGGCCAATTATAGTCTCAATGGTACATTACTGACTGTAATTAAAGAAGAAAGGGATTTGGGAATTATTATTTCAGATTATTTAAAATTTGGTACACAATGCCGCAGTGCAGCCAGCAAGGCCAGTCAAATGCTTGGTTGCAGTGGAAGAGGTTTTAGTAGCAGAAATAGCAAGGTTCTTATGCCACTTTACAGATCATTAGTTAGATCAGATCTGGAATACTGTGTACAGTTCTGGAGACCATATCTTCAGAAAGATATAAATAAACTATAAGCTGTCCAAAGGAGGGCTACTAAAATGGTACATGGTCTAAAATATAAAACGTACAAAGAAAGACTATGATCTAAATATGTATAGTTTAGAGGATAGAAGGGAAAGAGGTGACATGATAGAAACCTTCAAATATATGAAGGGATTTAATAAAATAGAAGCTGAAAACATTTTTCACAAAAAAATAAATGCCAAAACAAGGGGTCACAATCTAAAGTTAGAGGGTAGCAGATTCAGGAGAAATTTAAGGAAACATTTTTTCACAGAAAGGGTGGTGGATTCATGGAATGAACTTCCATTTGAGGTCTTAAACACAAAGACTGTAAAGGAATTTAAAAATGCCTGGCACATGCATAAGGCAATCCTAAGGAAAAAGTAACATGTAATATGGGTAGACTAGATTGGCCTTTTTGCTTCTATGTTTAAACAGGTATGATTTAGTACAGAAGAAGTACCTTCTAACATGGCCGAGTCCTCCATAGCTCAGGTTGTACCCACAGAAGAACCTTTTTTTTTTTTTTTTTAAAATATACTCCCAATGGTTGGGGCACTCACCACCTCCTAGACCCAAACAGTTAAAAGAGGAAACGCTCTCCTCAGGTTGAAGTCTCAGCCGGAATGGAGGAAATGAATATAGACCACATGCTTTGAAAAGTACAGAAAGCTTATAGGAGCTGTGCAACACTTTAAAAAATGAAAGTGAAACCTGTTTGGTCCAGCCAAAAACACAGTCGATGAGCCCAGAAAAACAAATTATGCTTACATGATAATTTTCTTTTCTTCTGATGGAAGAGTCCACAGCTGCATTCATTACTTTTGGGAAATAAGAACCTGGCCACCAGGAGGAGGCAAAGACAACCCAACCAAAGGCTTAAATACTCCTCCCACTCCCCTCACCCTCCAGTCATTCTGCCGAGTAACAAGGAACAGTAGATGAAATATAAGAGTGAAAGGTGCCAGAAGAATATAAAGATGCCCCACATAACATTACGGGTGGGAAGCTGTAGACTCTTTCCATCAGAAGAAAAGGAAAATTATCAGGTAAGCATAATTTATGTTTTTCTTCTTAAATGGAAAGAGTCCACAGCTGCATTCATTACTTTTGGGAAAATATTCAAGCTATAGAGGACACAATGCAAGATTGGAGGGTACAATAGGCAGCCCATACTGAGGGCACCAGGCCTGAACCTCTACCCAATAAAAAACCTGCCGAGAAAAATTTAAGAGGAAAAGTTCCAATGACACTGACTAGCAGTTAGTCCAGAAGCCAAATTAGAGACCGCAAAAAGACTCTACTGAGCCAACAGTCCTCCAGGAGACACAGTCGCACAACAAACAGTCCCCCACCTCTCATCTCCACAAATGGAGACATCAGCCGAAACCCCCAAGGGAACAAAGCAAAGGAGAACCAAGGAAACTGAAAGGTCCCCTAATACAAAAAAGAACACCTCCACGAGTGAGCCCAGCTCAGAGACAACAAGGGGCCCAAACAGGGAAAGGAGGCCATACCTATACCAAGCGAAACCCGGGATAAGACCGGGCAGAGACAGAACAGACGTCTCTTCAACATCCTGCAAGCACGGAATGCAACTGAAGAGGCAAAGTCCTCCCAGTGTCTGACCATAGAATACCAAAGTATTCGATCATGAAAAAGTGTGTAATACACCTAGGTGAAAAACCCCAAGTTTGAGAACACAGAGTCCATAACAGGACGACACAGAGGGTACTTACGAGGAAGAAGCAGTCAAGCAAGACCTAAGTTGTCGGACCTACATACAGGTCTCTAAAAAGGGGAACACAAAACCTCAATCGAGGCCCCCCGAGGAGAGTATACACTCAGAACCCGAAGGAAGAGTAAACCGTCTTCTAAGCAATGGAGAAAGTTGAAAGGAAAATCTATACCCTAGCAGACTAAGCTAACAGGATAGACTCAAAGCTCACACATCCAGATGAGACTGCGACCCAAATGCAGTGCCTCAGACCGCTCTGCCATCCTGACCTGCATACCCACACCCCACTGGACCAACCCAGCCTCAGGGATCCAAGACAGGGGAACAAAAAAATCCCAAACAGATACAGGAACGAGCGTAAGGATAGCACAGCCATCCGCACAGAGTACAACCCGACTCTGAAAACAGACAAGGCCATAGACCTAAGGACATCCAACGCCAGTAGCTGGATATGAACCAATCACCCTTGAGGCTCAAGCCACACGGCTAACCACCAGATGACATGGGCTACTCTGTGGCAAGGAGTAAAAAATACTCCGAAAACCTGGCCAACCATGACCAGGATAGGAAGATGGAGCAAGGACATAGCCCAAGTTCGCACTACCGTGGAACACCCCGACCAGCCCTGAGATCCAAGATTCCAAAACCACCCAAGACTGGGTCAGGAAAAAGGCCAAGCGAAGCTTCAACAACCATAAGTCTCAGGGACAAAAACAGGTTCGGGCACCTAATAGTTCAGGCAAACCTTACCCTAGAACTAAACACCCCAACTGGCTAAAGAGCCAGACACAAGGGTATGGATGCATGTCTAGAGAATCCGGATAGCAAGAAGAACTAAAAAGCCCAGACCAAAGGAAGGAACAACCCCTAGCTAAAGTCCAATGCTCCAAGTAGCAAGGCTACAAGTCGTATGAAGATACTTCTCAGAGCCTCAGGACAACCAAGGGATACCTCAAGGTCAAAAATGAAGATACTTCTCAGAGCCTCAGGACAACCAAGGGATACCTCAAGGTCAAAAAAATCCTACAAGCAGGACTAGTCTCCCTATCACCTCCGCACAAGCAGAGGACACAAGGAAGAGAAAGGCACAAAGCCTACCCAGCTCTGGAAAACCCCAAGCTAAACAAAGTCCCTGCAGGGAACAACCATCACCCGGAAACACAGATCCCTTAAAGGAGATCCACTCACCCGAAGACAATGGAAGGTCTCATAACTCAGACAGACAGTACACATCAAAGATTAAAAGCTTCATCTAGATACACTATAAACAGCTTACGCGTACACCTGCAAGGTGTCAAGAGCTGCAACTGGTTTTAAACTGCAAACCTTCCGCATGCTAGACAGCAATCCTGCACAAGCCCAAAAGGACAAATCCAGAGGCCTATAAACGAAGGCCAAACCGCTCAAATGCGGTAAGGAGCATTATGCCCTCCAACCCTCCACCACATGGGGGAGGAAAACTAAGTTCTGATGAAATCAGATGTCAGAGTGATGCAGTGGGAAAACTCCCTTGCCCAGCCATCTATGACTGAAGGCTATAAGGACTGAAACAATCCTTCCCACAGGTCCACTCGAATGCTTAGCTGAACATGAAAAACAATGATAACCTAGGGACTCTGCACTTTTACTGAACCAGTCGAGCTAAATAGCGACACGTGTCTTAACAGCCGCAAGACCAAACGAACCCGACAGGACCAGCCTGCACCTAGGGCCCCAAACGGCAAGCTGCATAAATTCTCCCTTATAGGGGAAAAAACAGAAAACATAATTTTTTTTTACATAGGACTAACATGTCCAAAACAACTTCCAAAGAAGTAAGAAAGAGTAACAATCCCAGAAGGTTCCCAAATGAAACAAAAACAAATAAAAGACATCCCATTGGATATAAATAAAATATAAGGCAACCCGGAGGTTAACAACCAAAAAGACACAGGCCTACCCGCAAGATCAGCCAAACTGAGCCCTATCTTTCAAAACTGGGAGAGATCTCAAACAAATGGTGCACCATTCAAATTAGCAGACTGAAAATCCCTGTATCTGGTAACGATAAGGTAATTCAATAACTGAACTATAACGAAAGGCACAACACTAAGGGACAGTTACAACCGCGGGCAACTGTAGAGGCCCTCCCCAAGGCAGAAGACCCAGGACAATAGGGCACAAGCACATTCTCAAATAAACATCTGGACTCTGCAGACAATCGCCAACATTATGTGGAAGCGAAAACGTCCTGCAACCCCTGGGGGGGCGACGACGCCACACGCCACCCTGCATGGAGGAATCAGAAACTGGGTCACCCGCATGTGTATGAATTGGTAGGGAACTCGCCTCTGAGGACAAGACCCCCAGAGGGGGATGAATCAGCAGTCCCTTGATTCCCCGAGCCAGAGGAACCAGGTGCCCTGAAATGGCATACTGAACAAAACTGGTTGACATTTGTCAACAAGGCCAATCCGGATTCGTCACTGGACACAGAATCTGAAATCAAAAGTCTCCGTATTAGAATTCTGTGACTGAATCTGAAATTAGCAGTCTCAGCATCAGAATCCTCCATAACTGGAAAGAGGATATTTAAATATGGACTAAAGTAGTAAAAACAAAAAGGGCACCCGACATCCACAATGGCTGGGGCACTCACCACCTCCTATGACCAGACCCCTGCGGACTCGAAAATTTCCTTCGCCACACGGTCGGGGGTGCGGAAATGGAAAACGGAACGTAACCACGTCTGAACACAAGGTGAACCATACAGTCCAAAAAAGCGTGCCCAACCAAAAGGCTGCGTCACTTTCAAAGGCCTCAATGTTCCAAACCACGAGCCCATAAACATCACACATAAGCAGGTTGAATCACAAACATAATTATAAACCCCCCTGTTCAATAACCCCCCCCTCTGTAGATATTAACCCTCGATTCCAAGATACTACAAGAGACTCACTGAGACCCTTATGATAAGTTAGACCCGCAAGGTGGTAGCCTCTAGGGAAAACATTCACATTACAGTACATTGAGAATAAAGTAACATGAAACGATCTTACCGGAATCTATGCCGTGGAATAGGAACACTGTCTTTCAAGTGTGACAAATAGTAGCATCGCCTCCGCCATGGACTTGAGTGAAGAAAGCAGGCAGCGGAGCGAAGTTAGACAACGCCGATTGCTTGTGGAGCTGTTAATCTGAGTCAAGATGGATTCGCAGAAAGACTTTCCCTGCATCTCCAGACTCTAACTTTCATCCAAGCCCTCACTGAGAGACTGACAGGACTACTTAAAACTCCTGTACCATGCTGAAGAGTACTACCCTCCATAAGAGACGAAAAACAAACAATAAAAATTCTGAAACTTCTCTGCCAACCTCCTGGGATGAAAGGCAAAGAATGACTGGGGGATGAGGGAGTGGGAGGAGTATTTAAGCCTTTGGCTGGGTTGTCTTTGCCTCCTCCTCGTGGCCAGGTTCTTATTTCCCAAAAGTAATGAATGCAGCTGTGGACTCTTTCCATTTAAGAAGAAAATAAAATTACACAAAGCAGCATGTAAATAAGTAATACACTGATTAATTAACCCCAACTGTTCAATAAACCCTCTTCAGGGGATATTAACCCTGGATCCTATCGAGGTATAAAGGAGCCACACTATGACCCTGTTTAAGCGTTTTATATGTAAAAAATTGAAACAATCTTGCCTCCAGGATTCATGCTGTGGAACAGAACGCAGCCTCTCAAGTGTGACAGTCTTATAGCAACGTTCTTGACATGGACTTGAGTGAGAGAAAGCAGGCAGTGAAACTCGTCAAAACTGATTTCTTAGGAACTGTTAGCAGTAGTCTGGATGGTTTTGCAGAAAAAAACAAAAACGTTACCTGCATCTCCAGACTTAAACTTTGATCAATACCCTCACTGAGAGGTTGAGATGACTACTTAAAACTCCAGTCCTATCTTGAAGCGCAGATACCCTTTTTTCAGGACTCTACGAATCTTCTGACACTTCTCTGCCACCTCCTATCGTGATGAAAGGCAAAGAATGACTGGGGTAATGAGGAAGTGGGAGGTATATTTAAGCCTTTGGCTGGGGTGTCTTTGCCTCCTCCTGGTGGCCAGGTATTGTATTTCCCAACAGTAAGGAATGAAGCCATGGACTCTCCCTATCTTAGGATGCAAATATTGACATCCATTTGTAAATTGAGCCCATGATGGATCCTCGTTTTGAACTTGTTTTTCATACTTCCCTTTCATCTCACTTTGTCTCCCTATTGCCACCCCGCAAACTCAATGGGATAAAATGAATCCCCTGTACTTTAAGTAGTGACCTATCAGAGTTGTGCTGGGTATGAAAATACTTGGCAATAGGTTTTTTTTGCGTAAGGACCTTCAATATCCCGGACATGATACAAAAATCTGAGGACCCTTTTGGTTGTACCTGTATATTGTTTATTACACCCCATGCAAGTAAGAAATTATACAACATAGGTGGTGATGCAGTTGATAAAATACCTAATTTCAAATGTTTTATTAAATGCGTTGGATTCAAAAGTGTTACCCTGTATAACAAAATCACAAGTTTTACACCGGGATCCACAACAATAAAAACCCTTTCTCTGAGACAACCAGGAGGTACTAGTAAACTCCCTTTTTGTACAACATTGTATAATTGTTTTCATGGTAGCTTTATGTTTCTACATCTATTTGTAGAGTACAAGTGCATATTTAAATACTGTATATTACTTTCTTAGTATTCAGGGTATACAACTAAGATTACATATAGGCATGATAGGGGTTAACGTCTTCTGATTGGCTAGACAAAGCTTTATATAGCATGTACTTGCCCCTTTCAATATCAGTGACCAAGTACCCTGTAGGTATGAAACGAGTCTTGTGTAAAAGAGCTATGGTCCCTCTATCTTCCTCTATTTTTGTATCTCCCCGTGATGGGCCATTGTTTTAACTTTTTTATACGACTTACACTTCTGCTTGTGTAGGATTTTGGCGTGCTGGTACCTTGCATAACATCACTATTTGCTTCAGCCTATGCAGGGGCTGATCCCAGAACACCTGACACACATCGCAATTGTGCCGACACAGAACAATGCGGTCAGTTAATCATCTTGAGCATCCTTTCCCCTTATTGTGTGTGATCTTAATTTATTGGAAGACAGCAGAAAAATGTAATTACAAGGTTTCACTGTCCTTTTTAATCATAGCAACAGCTCATTTATCTGTCCCAAATTATCTAACACAAAAGAGAAGATAACACCTTGTACCTGGCCTGTAAAGGAATGAAAATTGTGTCAACAAAATTATATGCACTGTTTTTGCAATGCAGAACTTTAAAAAGGGACATTAAACATTTTATGGGGAACCCAAAATGTGTTTCATCATGTGAGGAAAAAAACTGTAGTATAATACCTTGAATTTTAAAATTAGATTGGCAAATTCCCAAGAGAATTCACAGAATCAAAGTTCAAATACTTTAATTTATCTTTTATTCAAACATTTTGCAATGGCTTAATTGTGGGTACATACAATGCATATTTAATCAATAAGTTTAAGGTCTATTTAATCACTGATATACACACACAAATATATAATTCAAATGTGGGGCTTTTTTTCAGGTGTGTGAAGAACTAATAACACATCAGTTTTGACTACATAGCTTAATATGCTATTGTGAGTTAAAGGGACAGTGTAAAAAATAAATTCACGTCAGAAAGAGCAGCCAAATTTTTAGCACCTTACTATTATCAAATTTGCTTAGTTCTCTTGGTATGATTTGTTAAAGAGCAAACCTAAGTAAACTGAAAAGATCCCACATGTCTAGCATTTTATAGCAGCAGTGTTTAAAACTATGTACAACATTGCTATAAAAATAGTTGAAAATACTGCTGCCAGATGGCTAAAGAAACGAGCACGCTCATGTGCTCACCTACGATCACTCTTTAACAAAGGATACCAAGAGAACTAAGCAAAACTGATAAGTGTCAAATTATTAAAAATTTTTAATGCTCTATCCAATCCATTTATGTTTAAACTTTAAAGGTCCCTTCAATGTGAGAGAGATAAGGTTTTCTGGAGGGGAAGTGATACAGTGACAAAAGAATTGTAGGTAGATCTGAAATAGCAGCACAACCCGAATACTTAAAAGGCATAGAAAGTAAACCGGAATAACAGGTAGACTGAAGAAATTCAGGTGGTGTGGCAGAAGCTTTTATATGACTTGTAAACTTGAAAAAAGCACAAAGAAATTAAGTATACAAAGTAACAGGAACATAACTCACAGGAAAGGGCATGGTAAATGGAAAAGGCACTTTCTGAGTGTATAAGTGCATTGGCAGTGGCACAAATATCGGCACAGGGACAGGCAGCACTATAACCATTGGTCTCCAATCCTCTTCTGTTAATAAAAAAAAAATATATATATATAACCGGTTACACATTAAAATCAGTGAGGTAATCTTCCTTTACCTATATGGAACATGAAATTAAATACACACATAGGCTAATCAGATAAACTGCAAAACAATGTAGACGTGGCTAATAAATAAGGCAAAAGTGTAGCAAATAAGGTGTTTGACTTGACCTATATGTTAAACAATAACAAATACTTTGTGTCCCTTTAAGAAACCTTGCTAACCAACCACAATCCAAACTTGTTTCTAAGGATGGGGTATGAACATTTATTGAGGTTTAAAAATGTGTAAGAGGAAAAAAAAAAATGAAGACTTCACTTTAAAGCCTTTTTCAGTTTTTTTCAGGTGGTTAAAGGGACACTGTACACTAAATATTTCTTTGCATAAATGTTTTGTAGATGATCCATTTATACAGCCCATCAGGGAGTGTTTCTATAAAAATGTATAGTTTTGCTTATTTTGTAAGAACATTGTGCTGATCATCAGACTCCTAAGTAAGCCCCACAGTGCCAGATGTATACAGGCGTTTACAGACTCCTGTTTATGGTATCTGTCTTTTCATATGCAGGGAAGAGGGGAGGTGGGGAGTGTCTGCTCTTTTTTTACCAAGACTACATTATTAATGGGAAAGTATACACCAATTTTCATATACCTGCATGTAATAGACACTACTATAAAGAATAGTATGCACAGATACTGATATAAAAATCAAGTATAAAACAGTTTAAACTTTGGGCTTGGTTAGGAGTCTGAAAATCAGTGCAATGTTATTTAAAAATAAGCAAAACTAGAGGCCAACTTTAGTCTTAATGTCTTACACATAGTTCAAGGGTTACCCCCTCCCTTCGAAATGTACAGGAGGGGTCCAGAGACACAGGGTAGGGTTTCCTTTTAATCTATTCAAGTGGAAGGCCTCTCCTTTACCCAAGGGCTAGGGCCTACTGGGTTGAATTTCAGTAACTCCCCCAACCACCTTACATAATAGGGGATTTGAGGGGGGGGGAGGGTGAGGAGCCCCACTATTACGGTCTCCTTTACTATATTATTTTTATAGTTGTACTGTACCAGGGTGAGGGCTTGAGTTTACCTAATCCTCGTTGTCCCCAGTTCGCCTTGATCCCTAAACTCTCTTAATCCCCGGTTGCTTTTATGTCATTATTCACATATGATGTTCAATCATTTAACCCTTTGATGTTCCCTTGTTATAACATACTCCTGTCACTATACTCCAACTGAAAATTTATGTTAATGTTTTGTTAGAAATTGCTTGCTGTATTATTTATCCATTGTGAATGCCCATCTTTACCTTTCCGGTTCACCCCCATGGGCCCTTCTGGCCTAACCCTGTAGAAATTATTGCTTATTAGCTTGCTCTTAGTGCCATCGGCACTCTCCCCCCACTTTTGAATCGGCTTTGTGCTTCGCTTTTTAGGGAAGTACAACGCCGATATTGGCTGTGTTTTATTATCACAGACCTCAGTTATTGACACGTTATTGAAGCATCTCACTCAAGCAGAGTCTAGAAGCAGAGTCTAGGAAACTTTCACTTTAACTTACCTGTGTTGCCTTGGTCAAAGTTGTGTTAACCCCTACCTCCCATTCCCCACTCTCCTCATCTCCCCCCCCCCCCCTTTTTGTTTTTTAACATGGCTCTCAAATTTGCCACGTTGAACACCCAGGGTCTAAATTCCCCTACCAAGAGAAGCCTCCTCCTACTTTACCTTTTAAAAAACAATGTAGGGATTGCCTTCCTTCAGGAGACCCATTGGCCCCAGAACTCCCCTTTCCTTCAGAACTCTAAAATTGTTTCCGAACTGTTTGTCTGCCTTCCATGCTACAAAAAAAACAAAAAAAACAGGTGTTGCCATCGTAGTTCACAAGTCAATTGCATTTGCGGTCCAACACGTGGAGAAAGACCCGGAGGGTCGATTTTTGATAGTGGTATGTACCTTGGAGGGAGTCCAATACACCCTTTTCTCGCTGCACGCACCGAATTCTGGTCAATTGACCTTCTTAAAAGGGGTCCTTCCTCTAATAGAACTATGCAGAGGTACTCTACTGATAGGAGGGGACTTCAATCTGGTCTGGGACTTAATTCTGGACAAGAAATCCTCCAAGCACAAGCCTCCAGACCCCGCAGCCAAGCGGATCTCAAATCAGTTTAGATTACTAATGTATCAACACAATCTGTATGATGCATGGCACTGTCTGTCTCCTTTCGAGAAATACTTCACTTTCTACTCTAACCCACATCTATGTTATTCAAGAATAGATTACTTACTCTGCCGTTCCCCCCTTCTGGACAAACTGTCCCACCCTTCTATTCGGGTTTGCCCCTGGTCAGACCACGATATGGTCTCCGTTACCCTGTCAGATGCTCATTCTTTGGGGCCCTTGCCTTCTTTCTGGAAATTACATCCATCGTTAATATCGGGTCCAGCTGGCGTTGATGCTTCTAAGGCTATCTCAGACTTTCTGATCACTAATGACAACGCACTCACAGATGATGATTCTGTGTTATGGGCGACCGACCCTGAAAGCATTCATAAGGGGTCACTTCATGAAACAGGCTTCAGAGAAACTTAAACCTCAGGCCCAACTATACTCGGAACTACGGTCTATGGAGAGCATTAACAAGAATGGCCCTTCGAAACAAATTGCGGATCAAATAGCTGCCATCAGATCCAAAATTAACACGACTGAAGAAATAAAGGTGCAATCCAATCTCTTAACTCTTAAACAGCTGTATTATTACAAAGCCAATAGAGCCGACCGGCTCTTAGTTCACAAACTCAGAATCTGCACACAGCAACACCGAATTCCAGTGATTAAAACCCCTAGAGGGATGGTACAGGCACTCAAAGATATTGCAAGCGCATTTGCTCGCTACTACACCACTTTATATAACTTGGACTCCTCCCTACAATACTCTAAAGCCCCTAAATGGCAAATAGAACAGTTCCTGTCCTCCCTCCCTCTCCCAGTCCTGTCGGAAGGGGACGCCCTAAGCCTGACAGGCACCCTGACTATAGAAGAACTGAAACAAGCGATTTCCTCGCTAAAGTCAGATAAAGCTCCAGGACCAGACGGGTTCACCACTTTATTCTACAAGACTTATTCCGCGCAATTGACGTCTCTCCTCACAAGATTTTTGAACCTCACCTTTAAAACAGGTAGCCTTCGCCCAGAATTTATTGAGGCCTCCATTATAACTCTGCCCAAAGAGGGTAAAAACCACTCTCTTTGTGAAAATTATAGGCCGATCTCTCTCATTAATGTCGATATAAAACTGTACGAGAAAATCTTAGCCATCAGACTGAACAGACTGCTTCCAGATCTAGTTGACCCGGATCAGGTTGGCTTTATCCCGGGCAGACAGGGGCCTGACAATACGAGGCGCCTCCTAAACATCTTTACGGAAGCCACAGACATGGGGGTCCCTCTCCTTGCCCAGTCAATGGATGCAGAAAAATCATTAGACAGGGTGAGGTGGGATTACATGTTTTTAACCATACAAGCGTTTGGTCTTCCAGACTCTTATTACGGCAGTGAGATCCTTCTATTCCTGCCCCATGGCAAGGGTGAGAGGCCTGGGCTTTTGTTCAGACAAGGTGCAGATCTCTAACAGCACAAGGCAGGGCTGCCCCCTTTCCTCTCTATTGTTCGCACTGGTTATTGAACCGCTGGCTGCGGCATTGCGGGCCTCAACTCAAATTAAGGGCTTAACCCTACATGATACCCCCAAAAATTAGCCCTTTATGCGGATGACCTGACCCTGTTCATTACAGAGCCGGAGGAATCGCTTCCTGCTCTTTTCCAACTTCTAGATAGATTCGGAAATATTTCTTTCTACAAACTGAACATAAGTAAAACAGAGGCATATTCCCTGAACATTTCCGATCCTGAATTAAAATTACTCAAACAGAGGTACCATTTTCACTGGTCCCTAGCTGGTTTAAAACACCTTGGAGTTTAGCACAGTCCTGGCTAAGAATTTTCATACTTTTCTCTCCCAGCTCCAGAAAGATCTGTGATCCAGAAGATACGATGAAATCTCCGGGTTTGGGAGAATAGCCGCAGTCAAAATGATGCAGCTCCCCAAGCCAACATACTGCTTCCGGTGTTTGCCGATAAAGGTCCCACTCTTATTGTTGAACAAATTGCAGGCGGTAATCATTAGATACATTTGGAATGGGAAGAGGCCATGTATCGCTGCTTCCTTACTACAACGCACAGTTCTGGCAGGTGGCCTCGGTCTCCCAAATATAAGGTTATATTATGAGGCTGCCCTTCTATCCCACATTTCAGAGTGGAATTCAAAGAAAAACATAATTTATGCTTACCTGATAAATTCCTTTCTTCTGTTGTGTGATCAGTCCACGGGTCATCATTACTTCTGGGATATTATCTGCTCCCCTACAGGAAGTGCAAGAGGATTCACCCAGCAGAGTTGCTATATAGCTCCTCCCCTCTACGTCACCTCCAGTCATTCGACCAAAGACCAACGAGAAAGGAGAAACCAAGGGTGTAGTGGTGACTGAATTATAATTTAAAAAATATGCACCTGCCTTAAAAACAGGGCGGGCCGTGGACTGATCACACAACAGAAGAAAGGAATTTATCAGGTAAGCATAAATTATGTTTTCTTCTGTTATGTGTGATCAGTCCACGGGTCATCATTACTTCTGGGATACCAATACCAAAGCAAAAGTACACGGATGACGGGAGGGATAGGCAGGCTCATTATACAGAAGGAACCACTGCCTGAAGAACCTTTCTCCCAAAAATAGACTCCGAAGAAGCAAAAGTGTCAAATTTGTAAAATTTGGAAAAAGTATGAAGCGAAGACCAAGTTGCAGCCTTGCAAATCTGTTCAACAGAGGCCTCATTCTTAAAGGCCCAAGTGGAAGCCACAGCTCTAGTGGAATGAGCTGTAATTCTTTCAGGAGGCTGCTGTCCAGCAGTCTCATAGGCTAAAAGTATTAAGCTACGAAGCCAAAAAGAGAGAGAGGTAGCAGAAGCTTTTTGACCTCTCCTCTGTCCAGAATAAACGACAAACAGGGAAGAAGTTTGGCGAAAATCTTTAGTTGCCTGCAAGTAGAACTTGAGGGCACGAACTACATCCAGATTGTGTAGAAGACGTTCCTTCTTTGAAGAAGGATTTGGACACAAGGATGGAACAACAATCTCTTGATTGATATTCCTGTTAGTGACTACCTTAGGTAAGAACCCAGGTTTAGTACGCAGAACTACCTTGTCTGAGTGAAAGATCAGATAAGGAGAATCACAATGTAGGGCTGATAACTCAGAGACTCTTCGAGCCGAGGAAATAGCCATTAAAAATAGAACTTTCCAAGATAACAATTTTATATCAATGGAATGAAGGGGTTCAAACGGAACACCCTGTAAAACGTTAAGAACTAAGTTTAAACTCCATGGCGGAGCAACAGTTTTAAACACAGGCTTGATCCTAGTTAAAGCCTGACAAAAGGCTTGGATGTCTGAATTTTCTGACAGACGCCTGTGAAACAAGATGGACAGAGCTGAAATCTGTCCCTTTAATGAGCTAGCCGATAAACCCTTTTCTAAACCTTCTTGTAGAAAAGACAATATCCTAGGAATCCTAACCTTACTCCAGGAGTAATCTTTGGATTCACACCAGTATAGGTATTTACGCCATATTTTATGGTAAATCTTTCTGGTAACAGGCTTCCTAGCCTGTATCAGGGTATCAATAACCGACTCAGAAAAACCACGTTTTGATAAAATCAAGCGTTCAATTTCCAAGCAGTCAGCTTCAGAGAAGTTAGACTTTGATGTTTGAATGGACCCTGAATCAGAAGGTCCTGTCTTAGAGGTAGAGACCAAGGCGGACAGGATGACATGTCCACTAGATCTGCATACCAAGTCCTGCGCGGCCATGCAGGCGCTATTAGAATCACTGATGCTTTCTCCTGTTTGATTTTGGCAATCAATCGAGGAAGCAGCGGGAAGGGTGGAAACACATAAGCCATCCTGAAGTTCCAAGGTGCTGTCAAAGCATCTATCAGAACCGCTCCCGGATCCCTGGATCTGGATCCGTAGCGAGGAAGTTTGGCGTTCTGGCGAGACGCCATGAGATCTATCTCTGGTTTGCCCCAACGTTGAAGTATTTGGGCAAAGACCTCCGGATGAAGTTCCCACTCCCCCGGATGAAGAGTCTGGCGACTCAAGAAATCCGCCTCCCAGTTCTCCACTCCCGGGATGTGGATTGCTGACAGATGGCAAGAGTGAGACTCTGCCCAGCGAATTATCTTTGATACTTCTATCATTGCTAGGGAGCTTCTTGTCCCTCCTTGATGGTTGATGTAAGCTACAGTCGTGATGTTGTCCGACTGAAACCTGATGAACCCCCGAGTCTTTAACTGGGGCCAAGCTAGAAGGGCATTGAGAACTGCTCTCAATTCCAGAATGTTTATTGGCAGGAGACTTTCCTCCTGACTCCATTGTCCCTGAGCCTTCAGAGAATTCCAGACAGCGCCCCAACCTAGAAGGCTGGCGTCTGTTGTTACAATTGTCCAGTCCGGCCTGCTGAACGGTATCCCCCTGGACAGATGTGGCCGAGAAAGCCACCATAGAAGAGAGTTTCTGGTCTCTTGATCCAGATTCAGAGTGGGGGACAAATCTGAGTAATCCCCATTCCACTGACTCAGCATGCACAATTGCAGCGGTCTGAGATGTAGGCGTGCAAAGGGAACTATGTCCATTGCTGCTACCATTAAGCCGATCACCTCCATGCATTGAGCTACTGACGGGAGTTGAATGGAATGAAGGACACGGCATGCATTTAGAAGCTTTGTTAATCTGTCTTCTGTCAGATAAATCTTCATTTCTACAGAATCTATAAGAGAGGAAAGAGAGAACTCTTCTTTTCGTTCACTTTCCATCCGTGCGACCTTAGAAATGCCAGAACTAACTCTGTATGAGACTTGGCAGTTTGAAAGCTTGAAGCTTGTATCAGAATGTCGTCTAGGTACGGAGCTACCGAAATTCCTCGCGGTCTTAGTACCGCCAGAAGGGCACCCAGAACCTTTGTAAAGATTCTTGGAGCCGTAGCCAATCCGAATGGAAGGGCTACAAACTGGTAATGCCTGTTTAAGAAGGCAAACCTTAGATACCGGTAATGATCTTTGTGAATCGGTATGTGAAGGTAAGCATCCTTTAAATCCACTGTGGTCATGTACTGACCCTCTTGGATCATGGGTAAGATTGTCCGAATAGTTTCCATTTTGAACGATGGAACTCTTAGGAATTTGTTTAGGATCTTTAAATCCAAGATTGGCCTGAAAGTTCCCTCTTTTTTGGGAACCACAAACAGGTTTGAGTAAAACCCTTGTCCTTGTTCCGACCGCGGAACCGGATGGATCACTCCCATTAATAATAGATCTTGTACACAGCGTAGAAACGCGTCTTTCTTTATTTGGTTTGTTGACAACCTTGACAGATGAAATCTCCCTCTTGGGGGAGAGGATTTGAAGTCTAGAAGGTATCCCTGAGATATGATCTCTAGCGCCCAGGGATCCTGGACATCTCTTGCCCAAGCCTGGGCGAAGAGAGAGAGTCTGCCCCCCACTAGATCCGGTCCCGGATCGGGGGCCCTCGGTTCATGCTGTCTTTGGGACAGCAGCAGGTTTACTGGCCTGCTTGCCCTTGTTCCAGGACTGATTAGGCTTCCAGCCTTGTCTGTAACGAGCAACAGCTCCTCCCTGTTTTGGTGCAGTGGAAGTTGGCGCTGCTCCTGCTTTGAAATTCCGAAAGGGACGAAAATTAGACTGTCTAGCCTTAGCTTTGGCTTTGTCTTGAGGTAGAGCGTGGCCCTTACCTCCTGTAATGTCAGCAATAATTTCTTTCAAACCGGGCCCAAATAAAGTTTGCCCCTTGAAAGGTATACTAAGTAATTTGGACTTAGAAGTTACATCAGCCGACCAGGATTTGAGCCACAGCGCTCTGCGTGCCTGAATGGCGAATCCTGAATTCTTAGCCGTAAGTTTGGTTAAATGTACTACGGCCTCCGAAATGAATGAATTAGCTAGTTTAAGGACTCTAAGCCTGTCCGTAATGTCGTCCAGCGTAGCTGAACTAAGGTTCTCTTCCAGAGACTCAATCCAAAATGCTGCCGCAGCCGTGATCGGCGCGATGCATGCAAGGGGTTGTAATATAAAACCTTGTTGAATAAACATTTTCTTAAGGTAACCCTCTAATTTTTTATCCATAGGATCTGAAAAAGCACAGCTATCCTCCACCGGGATAGTGGTACGCTTAGCTAAAGTAGAAACTGCTCCCTCCACCTTAGGGACCGTTTGCCATAAGTCCCGTGTGGTGGCGTCTATTGGAAACATCTTTCTAAATATTGGAGGGGGTGAGAACGGCACACCGGGTCTATCCCACTCCTTAGTAACAATTTCAGTTAATCTCTTAGGTATAGGAAAAACGTCAGTACTCGCCGGTACCGCAAAGTATTTATCCAACCTACACATTTTCTCTGGTATTGCAACAGCGTTACAATCGTTGAGAGCTGCTAAGACCTCCCCTAGTAATACACGGAGGTTTTCCAATTTAAATTTAAAATTTGAAATATCTGAATCCAATCTGTTTGGATCAGAACCGTCACCTACAGAATGAAGCTCTCCGTCCTCATGCTCTGCAAGCTGTGACGCAGTATCAGACATGGCCCTAGAATTATCAGCGCACTCTGTTCTCACCCCAGAGTGATCACGCTTGCCTCTTAGTTCTGGTAATTTAGCCAAAACTTCAGTCATAACAGTAGCCATATCTTGTAATGTTATCTGTAATGGCTGCCCAGATGTACTAGGCGCCATAATATCACGCACCTCCCGGGCGGGAGATGCAGGTACTGACACGTGAGGCGAGTTAGTCGGCATAACTCTCCCCTCGCTGTTTGGTGAAATTTGTTCAATTTGTACAGATTGGCTTTTATTTAAGGTAGCATCAATACAGTTAGTACATAAATTTCTATTGGGCTCCACCTTGGCATTGGAACAAATGACACAGGTATCTTCCTCTGAATCAGACATGTTTAACACACTAGCAATAAACATGCAACTCGGTTACAATTTTATTTAATAAAAACGTACTGTGCCTCAAGAAGCACTAAACGATTAAATGACAGTTGAAATAATGAACTGAAAAACAGTTATAGCATCACTCTTAACAAACAACACAACTTTTTAGCAAAGGTTTGTTCCCATTAGTAAAATAACACTAATTAAATTTTAAACAACGTTTTAAATCACAGTCACTATATAAGTCTCACAGCTCTGCTGAGAGAATCTACCTCCCTTCAAAGAAGTTTGAAGACCCCTGAGTTCTGTTAGAGATGAACGGGATCATGCAGAAAAACTGACTGGAAATTTTTGATGCGTAGCAAAGAGCGCCAAAAACGGCCCCTCCCTCTCACACACAGCAGTGAGAGAGAAACGAAACTGTCATAATTAACACAAGCAAACTGCCAAGTGGAAAATAATGCCCAAATACTTATTCACTCAGTACCTCATTAATGCAAACGATTCTACATTCCAGCAAAAACGTTTAACATGAAAAATACCTAATAAAAGGTTTAATATACTTTTACAGAGTAATTCCGGTGAAATACCATCCCCAGAATACTAAAGTGTAGAGTATACATACATGTTCATTATAACGGTATGGCAGGATTTTTTCATCAATTCCATTCAGAAAATAACAACTGCGACATACCTCAATGCAGATTCAACTGCCCGCTGTCCCCTGATCTGAAGCTTTTACCTCCCTCAGATGGCCGAGAAACAGCAATATGATCTTAACTACTCCGGTTAAAATCATAAGAAAAACTCTGGTAGATTCTTCTTCAAACTCTGCCAGAGAGGTAATAACACGCTCCGGTGCTATTGTAAAATAACAAACTTTTGATTGAAGTTCTAAAAACTAAGTATAATCACCATAGTCCTCTCACACCTCCTATCTAGTCTTTGGGTGCAAGAGAATGACTGGAGGTGACGTAGAGGGGAGGAGCTATATAGCAACTCTGCTGGGTGAATCCTCTTGCACTTCCTGTAGGGGAGCAGATAATATCCCAGAAGTAATGATGACCCGTGGACTGATCACACATAACAGAAGAAACATAATTTATGTAAGAACTTAACTGATAAATTCATTTCTTTCATATTAGCAAGAGTTCATGAGCTAGTGACGTATGGGATATACATTCCTACCAGGAGGGGCAAAGTTTCCCAAACCTCAAAATGCCTATAAATACACCCCTCACTACACCCACAAATCAGTTTAACTAATAGCCAAGAAGTGGGGTGATAAGAAAAAAGTGCGAAAGCATAAAAAATAAGGAATTGGAATAATTGTGCTTTATACAAAAAAATCATAACCACCACAAAAAAAGGGTGGGCCTCATGTACTCTTGCTAATATGAAAGAAATGAATTTATCAGGTAAGTTCTTACATAAATTATGTTTTCTTTCATGTAATTAGCAAGAGTCCATGAGCTAGTGACGTATGGGATAATGACTACCCAAGATGTGGATCTTTCCACGCAAGAGTCACTAGAGAGGGAGGGATAAAATAAAGACAGCCAATTCCTGCTGAAAATAATCCACACCCAAAATAAAGTTTAAATGAAAACATAAGCAGAAGATTCAAACTGAAACAGCTGCCTGAAGTACTTTTCTACCAAAAACTGCTTCAGAAGAAGAAAACACATCATAATGGTAGAAATTAGTAAAAGTATGCAAAGAAGACCAAGTTGCTGCTTTGCAAATCTGATCAACCGAAGCTTCATTCCTAAACGCCCAGGAAGTAGAAACTGACCTAGTCGAATGAGCTGTAATCCTCTGAGGCGGAGTTTTACCCGACTCAACATAGGCATGATGAATTAAAGATTTCAACCAAGATGCCAAAGAAATGGCAGAAGCTTTCTGGCCTTTTCTAGAACCGGAAAAGATGACAAATAGACTAGAAGTCTTTCGGAAATTCTTAGTAGCTTCAACATAATATTTCAAAGCTCTAACAACATCCAAAGAATGCAATGATTTCTCCTTAGAATTCTTAGGATTAGGGCATAATGAAGGAACTACAATTTCTCTACTAATGTTGTTGGAATTCACAACCTTAGGTAAAAATTCAAAAGAAGTTCGCAACACTGCCTTATCCTGATGAAAAATCAGAAAAGGAGACTCACAAAAAAGAGCAGACAATTCAGAGACTCTTCTGGCAGAAGAGATGGCCAAAAGGAACAAAACTTTCCAAGAAAGTAATTTAATGTCCAATGAATGCATAGGTTCAAACGGAGGAGCTTAAAGAGCCCCCAGAACCAAATTCAAACTCCAAGGAGGAGAAATTGACTTAATGACAGGTTTTATACGAACCAAGGCTTGTACAAAACAATGAATGTCAGGAAGATTAGCAATCTTTCTGTGAAAAAGAACAGAAAGAGCAGAGATTTGACCTTTCAAGTAACTTGCGGACAAACCTTTATCTAAACCATCCTGAAGAAACTGTAAAATTCTCGGAATTCTAAAAGAATGCCAGGAAAAATGATGAGAAAGACACCAAGAAATATAAGTCTTCCAGACTCTATAATATATCTCTCTAGATACAGATTTACGAGCCTGTAACATAGTATTAATCACAGAGTCAGAGAAACCTCTTTGACCAAGAATCAAGTGTTCAATCTCCATACCTTTAAATTTAAGGATTTGAGATCCTGATGGAAAAAAGGACCTTGCGACAGAAGGTCTGGTCTTAACGGAAGAGTCCACGGTTGGCAAGAGGCCATCCGGACAAGATCCGCATACCAAAACCTGTGAGGCCATGCTGGAGCTACCAGCAGAACAAATGAGCATTCCTTCAGAATCTTGGAGATTACTCTTGGAAGAAGAACTAGAGGCGGAAAGATATAGGCAGGATGATACTTCCAAGGAAGCAATAATGCATCCACTGCCACCGCCTGAGGATCCCGGGATCTGGACAGATACCTGGGAAGTTTCTTGTTTAGATGAGAAGCCATCAGATCTATTTCTGGAAGTTCCCACATTTGAACAATCTGAAGAAATACCTTTGGGTGAAGAGACCATTCGCCCGGATGCAACGTTTGGCGACTGAGATAATCCGCTTCCCAATTGTCTATTCCTGGAATATGAACCGCAGAGATTAGACAGGAGCTGGATTCCGCCCAAACCAGAATTCGAGATACTTCTTTCATAGCCAGAGGACTGAGTCCCTCCTTGATGATTGATGTATGCCACAGTTGTGACATTTGTCTGTCTGAAAACAAATGAACGATTCTCTCTTCAGAAGAGGCCAAGACTGAAGAGCTCTGAAAATTGCACGGAGTTCCAAAATATTGATCGGTAATCTCACCTCCTGAGATTCCCAAACCCCTTGTGCTGTCAGAGACCCCCACACAGCTCCCCAACCTGTAAGACTTGCATCTGTTGAAATTACAGTCCAGGTCGGAAGAACAAAAGAAGCCCCCTGAACTAAACGATGGTGATCTGTCCACCACGTCAGAGAGTGTCGTACAAGATATTAATTGAGATATCTTTGTGTAATCCCTGCACCATTGGTTCAGCATACAGAGCTGAAGAGGTCGCATGTAAAAACGAGCAAAGGGGATCGCGTCCGATGCAGCAGTCATAAGACCTAG
The DNA here is from genome assembly GCF_027579735.1 of Bombina bombina. NCBI lineage: Eukaryota > Metazoa > Chordata > Amphibia > Anura > Bombinatoridae > Bombina > Bombina bombina. Next base: position 642,081,091 of record NC_069499.1, read on the forward strand.
AATTTCCATGCATAAGGCTACCGAAGGGAATGATTGTGACTGAAGGTTTCGACAAGCTGAAATTAATTTTAGACGTCTCTTGTCATGGACACTGAATCTATCTGGAAACCCAAAAAGGTTACCCTTGTCTGAGGAATCAATGAACTTGATCCTCCAACCATGATTTTGAAGAAACAACAAAAGTCGATTCGTATGAGATTCTGCTAAATGTGAAGACTGAGCAAGTACCAAGATATCATCCAAATAAGGAAATACCACAATACCCTGTTCTCTGATTACAGATAGAAGGGCACCGAGAACTTTTGTAAAAATTCTTGGAGCTGTTGCTAGGCCAAACGGCAGAGCCACAAACTGGTAATGCTTGTCTAGGAAAGAGAATCTCAGAAACTGATAGTGCGCTGGATGAATCGGAATATGCAGATATGCATCCTGTAAATCTATAGTAGACATGTAATGCCCTTGTTGAACAAAAGGCAGGATAGTCCTTACAGTTACCATTTTGAATGTTGGTATCCTTACATAACGATTCAATATTTTTAGATCCAGAACTGGTCTGAAGGAATTCTCCTTCTTTGGTACAATGAAGAGATTCGAATAAAACCCCAGCCCCTGTTCCAGAACTGGAACTGGCATAATTACTCCAGCCAACTCTAGATCTGAAACACATTTCAGAAATGCTTGAGCTTTCGCTGGGTTTACTGGGACACGGGAAAAAGAATCTCTTTGCAGGAGGTCTCATCTTGAAACGAATTCTGTACCCTTCTGAAATAATGTTCTGAATCCAAAGATTGTGAACAGAATTGATCCAAATTTCTTTGAAAAAACGTAATCTGCCCCCTACCAGCTGAGCTGGAATGAGGGCCGCACCTTCATGTGGACTTAGAAGCTGGCTTTGCTTTTCTAGAAGGCTTGGATTTATTCCAGACTGGAGATGGTTTCCAAACTGAAACTGCTCCTGAGGATGAAGGATCAGGCTTTTGTTCTTTGTTGAAACGAAAGGAACGAAAACTATTATTAGCCCTGTTTTTACCCTTAGATTTTTTATCCTGTGGTAAAAAAGTTCCTTTCCCACCAGTAACAGTTGGGATAATAGAATCCAACTGAGAACCAAATAATTTATTACCCTGGAAAGAAAGGGAAAGTAGAGTCGATTTAGAAGACATATCAGCATTCCAAGTTTTAAGCCATAAAGCTCTTCTAGCTAAAATAGCTAGAGACATAAACCTGACATCAACTCTGATAATATCAAAAATGGCATCACAGATAAAATTAGCATGTTGAAGAAGAATAATAATGTTATGAGAATCATGATCTGTTACTTGTTGCGCTAAAGTTTCCAACCAAAAAGTTGAAGCTGCAGCAACATCCGCCAAAGATATAGCAGGTCTAAGAAGATTACCTGAATACAAATAAGCTTTTCTTAGAAAGGATTCAATTTTCCTATCTAAAGGATCCTTAAAGGAAGTACCATCTGCCGTAGGAATAGTAGTACGTTTAGCAAAGGTAGAGATAGCCCCATCAACTTTAGGGATTTTGTCCCAAAACTCTAATCTGTCAGACGGCACAGGATATAATTGCTTAAAACGTTTAGAAGGAGTAAATGAATTACCCAATTTATTCCATTCCCTGGAAATTACTTCAGAAATAGCACCAGGAACAGGAAAAACTTCTGGAATAACTACAGGAGATTTAAAGACCTTATCTAAACGTTTAGATTTAGTATCAAGAGGACCAGAATCATAAATTTCTAATGCAATTAGGACTTCTTTAAGTAAAGAACGAATAAATTCCATTTTAAATAAATATGAAGATTTATCAGCATCAACCTCTGAAACAGAATCCTCTGAACTAGAAGAATCATTAGAATCAGAATGATGATGTTCATTTAAAAATTCATCTGGATAAAGAGAAGTTTTAAAAGACTTTTTATGTTTACTAGAAGGAGGAATAACAGACATAGCCGTCTTAATAGATTCAGAAACAAAATCTCTTATGTTATCAGGAACACTCTGAACATTAGATGTTGATGGAACTTCAACAGGTAATGGTATTTTACTAAAGGAAATATTTTCTGCATTAACAAGTTTGTCATGACATTTAATACAAACAGCTGGAGGAAAAGCTACCAAAAGTTTACAGCAGATACACTTAGCTTTCGTAGTTCCAGCACCAGGCAGCGATTTTCCTGAAGTATCTTCTGGCTCAGATGCAACATGAGACATCTTGCAATATGTAAGAGAAAAAACAACATATAAAGCAAAATTGATCAAATTCCTTAAATGACAGTTTCAGGAATGGGAAAAAATGCCAAAGAACAAGCTTCTAGCAACCAGAAGTAATGAAAAATGAGACTTAAATAATGTGGAGACAAAAGCGACGCCCATATTTTTTTAGCGCCAAATAAGACGCCCACATTATTTGGCGCCTAAATACTTTTGGCGCCAAAAATGACGCCACATCCGTAACGGCGACATTTTTGGCGCAAAAGAACGTCAAAAATGATGCAACTTCCGGCGACACGTATGACGCCGGAAACAGAAAAACAGAATTTATGCTTACCTGATAAATTACTTTCTCCAACGGTGTGTCCGGTCCACGGCGTCATCCTTACTTGTGGGATATTCTCTTCCCCAACAGGAAATGGCAAAGAGCCAAGCAAAGCTGGTCACATGATCCCTCCCAGGCTCCGCCTACCCCAGTCATTCGACCGACGTAAAGGAGGAATATGCATAGGAGAAATCATATGATACCATGGTGACTGTAGTTAGAGAAAATAATTCATCAGACCTGATTAAAAAAACCAGGGCGGGCCGTGGACCGGACACACCGTTGGAGAAAGTAATTTATCAGGTAAGCATAAATTCTGTTTTCTCCAACATAGGTGTGTCCGGTCCACGGCGTCATCCTTACTTGTGGGAACCAATACCAAAGCTTTAGGACACGGATGATGGGAGGGAGCAAATCAGGTCACCTAGATGGAAGGCACCACGGCTTGCAAAACCTCCCAAAAATAGCCTCAGAAGAAGCAAAAGTATCAAATTTGTAAAATTTGGTAAAAGTGTGCAGTGAAGACCAAGTCGCTGCCTTACATATCTGATCAACAGAAGCCTCGTTCTTGAAGGCCCAAGTGGAAGCCACAGCCCTAGTGGAGTGAGCTGTGATTCTTTCAGGAGGCTGCCGTCCGGCAGTCTCATAAGCCAATCGGATGATGCTTTTAAGCCAAAAAGAGAGAGAGGTAGAAGTTGCTTTTTGACCTCTCCTTTTACCAGAATAAACAACAAAGAAGATGTTTGTCTGAAATCCTTTGTAGCCTCTAAATAGAATTTTAGAGCACGAACTACATCCAAATTGTGTAACAAACGTTCCTTCTTTGAAACTGGATTCGGACACAAAGAAGGCACAACTATCTCCTGGTTAATGTTTTTGTTAGAAACAACTTTCGGAAGAAAACCAGGTTTAGTACGCAAAACCACCTTATCTGCATGGAACACCAGATAAGGAGGAGAACACTGCAGAGCAGATAACTCTGAAACTCTTCTAGCAGAAGAAATTGCAACCAAAAACAAAACTTTCCAAGATAGTAACTTAATATCTACGGAATGTAAGGGTTCAAACGGAACCCCTTGAAGAACTGAAAGAACTAAATTGAGACTCCAAGGAGGAGTCAAAGGTTTGTAAACAGGCTTGATTCTAACCAGAGCCTGAACAAAAGCTTGAACATCTGGCACAGCCGCCAGCTTTTTGTGAAGTAAAACAGATAAAGCAGAAATCTGTCCCTTCAAAGAACTTGCAGATAATCCTTTCTCCAAACCCTCTTGTAGAAAGGATAGAATCTTAGGAATTTTTATCTTGTTCCATGGGAATCCTTTAGATTCACACCAACAGATATATTTTTTCCATATTTTATGGTAAATTTTCCTAGTTACAGGCTTTCTAGCCTGGATAAGAGTATCAATGACAGAATCTGAAAACCCACGCTTTGATAAAATCAAGCGTTCAATCTCCAAGCAGTCAGTTGGAGTGAAGCCAGATTCGGATGTTCGAATGGACCTTGAACAAGAAGGTCCTGTCTCAAAGGTAGCTTCCATGGTGGAGCCGATGACATATTCACCAGGTCTGCATACCAAGTTCTGCGTGGCCACGCAGGAGCTATCAAGATCACCGAAGCCCTCTCCTGATTGATCCTGGCTACCAGCCTGGGAATGAGAGGAAACAGTGGGAATACATAAGCAAGGTTGAAGGTCCAAGGCGCTATCAGTGCATCTACTAGAGTCGCCTTGGGATCCCTGGATCTGGACCCGTAGCAAGGAACCTTGAAGTTCTGACGAGACGCCATCAGGTCCATGTCTGGAATGCCCCATAATTGAGTTATTTGGGCAAAGATTTCCGGATGGAGTTCCCACTCCCCCGGATGGAAAGTCTGACGACTCAGAAAATCCGCTTCCCAATTTTCCACTCCTGGGATGTGGATTGCAGACAAGTGGCAGGAGTGATTCTCCGCCCATTGAATTATTTTGGTCACTTCCTCCATCGCCAGGGAACTCCTTGTTCCCCCCTGATGGTTGATATATGCAACAGTCGTCATGTTGTCTGATTGAAACCTTATGAATTTGGCCTTTGTTAGTTGAGGCCAAGCTTTGAGAGCATTGAATATCGCTCTCAGTTCCAGAATGTTTATCGGGAGAAGAGATTCTTCCCGAGACCATAGACCCTGAGCTTTCAGGGGTTCCCAGACCGCGCCCCAGCCCACCAGACTGGCGTCGGTCGTGACAATGACCCACTCTGGTCTGCGGAAGCTCATTCCCTGTGACAGATTGTCCAGGTTCAGCCACCAACGGAGTGAGTCTCTGGATCTTTGATCTACTTGGATCGTCGGAGACAAGTCTGTATAATCCCCATTCCACTGTCTGAGCATGCACAGTTGTAATGGTCTTAGATTAATTCGTGCAAAAGGAACTATGTCCATTGCCGCAACCATCAAACCTATTACTTCCATGCACTGCGCTATGGAAGGAAGAAGAACAGAATGAAGTACTTGACAAGAGCTTAGAAGTTTTGATTTTCTGGCCTCTGTCAGAAAAATCTTCATTTCTAAGGAGTCTATTATTGTTCCCAAGAAGGGAACTCTTGTTGACGGGGACAGAGAACTTTTTTCTATGTTCACTTTCCACCCGTGAGATCTGAGAAAGGCTAGGACAATGTCCGTATGAGCCTTTGCTTTTGACAGAGACGACGCTTGAATCAGTATGTCGTCCAAGTAAGGTACTACTGCAATGCCCCTTGGTCTTAGCACCGCTAGAAGGGACCCTAGTACCTTTGTGAAAATCCTTGGAGCAGTGGCTAATCCGAATGGAAGCGCCACAAACTGGTAATGCTTGTCCAGAAAGGCGAACCTTAGGAACCGATGATGTTCCTTGTGGATAGGAATATGTAGACACGCATCCTTTAAATCCACCGTGGTCATGAATTGACCTTCCTGGATGGTAGGAAGAATTGTTCGAATGGTTTCCATTTTGAACGATGGAACCCTGAGAAATTTGTTTAGAATCTTGAGATCTAAAATTGGTCTGAATGTTCCTTCTTTTTTGGGAACTATGAACAGATTGGAGTAAAACCCCATCCCTTGTTCTCCTAATGGAACAGGATGAATCACTCCCATTCTTAACAGGTCTTCTACACAATGTAAGAATGCCTGTCTTTTTATTTGGTTTGAAGACAATTGAGACCTGTGGAACCTCCCCCTTGGGGGTAGTTCCTTGAATTCCAGAAGATAACCTTGAGAAACTATTTCTAGCGCCCAAGGATCCTGAACATCTCTTGCCCAAGCCTGAGCAAAGAGAGAGAGTCTGCCCCCCACCAGATCCGGTCCCGGATCGGGGGCCAACACTTCATGCTGTTTTAGTAGCAGTGGCAGGTTTCTTGGCCTGCTTACCCTTGTTCCAGCCTTGCATCGGTCTCCAGGCTGGTTTGGTTTGAGAACTATTACCCTCTTGCTTAGAGGGTGTAGAATTTGAGGCTGGTCCGTTTCTGCGAAAGGGACGAAAATTTGGCTTATTTTTAGCCTTAAAAGACCTATCCTGAGGAAGGGCGTGGCCCTTTCCCCCAGTGATGTCTGAAATAATCTCTTTCAAGTCAGGGCCAAACAGCGTTTTACCCTTGAAAGGGATGTTAAGCAATTTGTTCTTGGAGGACACATCCGCTGACCAAGACTTTAGCCAAAGCGCTCTGCGCGCCACAATAGCAAAACCTGAATTTTTCGCCGCTAATCTACCTAATTGCAAAGTGGCGTCTAAGATAAAAGAGTTAGCCAATTTAAGTGCTTGAACTCTGTCCATAACCTCCTCATACGAAGATTCTTTATTGAGCGACTTTTCTAGTTCTTCGAACGAGAAACACGCTGCTGTAGTGACAGGAACAATGCATGAAATTGGTTGTAGAAGGTAACCTTGCTGAACAAACATCTTTTTAAGCAAACCCTCTAATTTTTTATCCATAGGATCTTTGAAAGCACAACTATCTTCTATAGGGATAGTAGTGCGTTTGTTTAGAGTAGAAACCGCCCCCTCGACCTTGGGGACTGTCTGCCATAAGTCCTTTCTGGGGTCGACCATAGGAAATCATTTCTTAAATATAGGGGGAGGAACAAAAGGTATGCCGGGCCTTTCCCATTCCTTATTTACAATGTCCGCCACCCTCTTGGGTATAGGAAAAGCATCGGGGGGCACCGGGACCTCTAGGAACTTGTCCATCTTACATAATTTCTCTGGAATGACCAAATTGTCACAATCATCCAGAGTAGATAACACCTCCTTAAGCAGACCGCGGAGATGTTCTAATTTAAATTTAAAAGTAATAACATCAGGTTCTGCTTGTTGAGAAATTTTTCCTGAATCTGAAATTTTTCCCTCAGACAAAACCTCCCTCCTGGCCCCTTCAGATTGGTGTGAGGGTATGTCAGAACCATTATCATCAGCGTCCTCATGCTCTTCAGTATCTAAAACAGAGCAATCGCGCTTTCTCTGATAAGTGGGCATTTTGGACAAAATGTTTTTAATAGAATTATCCATTACAGCCGTTAATTGTTGCATAGTAAGAAGGATTGGCGCACTAGATGTACTAGGGACCTCTTGTGTGGGCAAGACTGGTGTAGACACAGAAGGGGATGATGCAGTACCATGCTTACTCCCCTCGCTTGAAGAATCATCTTGGGCAACATCATTATCAGTGGCATCATTGTCCCTACTTTGTTTGGACACTATGTCACATTCATCACATATATTTAAATGGGGAGGAACCTTGGCTTTCAAACATACAGAACATCGTCTATCTGATGGTTCAGACATGTTAACAGGCATAAACTTGATAACAAAGCACAAAAACCGTTTTAAAATAAAACCGTTACTGTCACTTTAAATTTTAAACTGAACACACTTTATTACTGAATATGTGAAAAAGTATGAAGGAATTGTTCAAAATTCACCAAAATTTCACCACAGTGTCTTAAAGCCTTAAAAGTATTGCACACCAAATTTGAAAGCTTTAACTCTTAAAATAACAGAACCGGAGCCGTTTTTACATTTAACCCCTATACAGTCCCTGGTATCTGCTTTGCTGAGACCCAACCAAGCCCAGAGGGGAATACGATACCAAATGACGCCTTCAATAAGCTTTTTCAGTGGTTCTTAGCTCCTCACACATGCATCTGCATGCCTTGCTTTCCAAAAACAACTGCGCATTAGTGGCGCGAAAATTAGGCTCTGCCTATGACTAGAAAAGGCCCCCAGTGAAAAAGGTGTCCAATACAGTGCCTGCCGTTTTTTTTAAAACATCCCCAAGATTAAAATAACTATTTATAGTTATAATCCACTAAATATACTTGTAAAGTAATCGTTTTAGCCCAGAGAAATGTCTACCAGTCTTTAAAGCCCTTGTGAAGCCCTTTATTCTTATACTAAACTAAGAAAATGGCTTACCGGTTCCCATAGGGAAAATGACAGCTTCCAGCATTACCAAGTCTTGTTAGAAATGTGTCATACCTCAAGCAGCCAAAGTCTGCCCACTGTTTCCCCCAACTGAAGTTACTTCATCTCAACAGTCCTGTGTGGAAACAGCCATCGATTTTAGTAACGGTTGCTAAAATCATCTTCCTCTTACAAACAGAAATCTTCATCTCTTTTCTGTTTCAGAGTAAATAGTACATACCAGCACTATTTTAAAATAACAAACTCTTGATTGAAGAATAAAAACTACATTTAAACACCAAAAAACTCTTAACCATCTCCGTGGAGATGTTGCCTGTGCAACGGCAAAGAGAATGACTGGGGTAGGCGGAGCCTGGGAGGGATCATGTGACCAGCTTTGCTGGGCTCTTTGCCATTTCCTGTTGGGGAAGAGAATATCCCACAAGTAAGGATGACGCCGTGGACCGGACACACCTATGTTGGAGAAAGATTTTTTGCGCCAAAAAAGTCTGCGCCAAGAATGACGCAATAAAATGAAGCATTTTCAGCCCCCGCGAGCCTAATAGACCACAGGGAAAAAGTCAAATTTTTTAAGGTAAGAAAAAATGATTGATTCAAATGCATCATCCCAAATATGAAACTGACTGTCTGAAAATAAGGAATGTTGAACATCCTGAGTCAAGGCAAATAAATGTTTGAATACATATATTTAGAACTTTACAAAAAAAAAGCGCCCAACCATAGCTTAGAGTGTCACAGAAAATGAGACTTACTTACCCCAGGACACTCGTCTACATGTTGTAGAAAGCCAAACCAGTACTGAAACGAAAGTCAGCAGAGGTAATGGTATATATATATATATATATATATATATATATATATATAAGAGTATATCGTCGACCTGAAAAGGGAGGTAAGAGATGAATCTCTACGACCGATAACAGAGAACCTATGAAATAGACCCCGTAGAAGG
>NC_069499.1:642095024-642097524 GCF_027579735.1 Bombina bombina
CAAGAATCAAGCGTTCAATCTCCATACCTTTAAATTTAAGGATTTCAGATCCTGATGGAAAAAAGGACCTTGAGACAAAAGGTCTGGTCTTAACGGAAGAGTCCACGGTTGGCAAGAGGCCATCCGGACAGGATCCGCATACCAAAACCTGTGAGGCCATGCCGGAGCTACCAGCAGAACAAACGAGCATTCCTTCAGAATCTTGGAGATTACTCTTGGAAGAAGAACTAGAGGCGGAAAGATATAGGCAGGATGATACTTCCAAGGAAGTGAAAATGCATCCACTGCCTCCGCCTGAGGATCCCGGGATCTGGACAGATACCTGGGAAGTTTCTTGTTTAGATGAGAAGCCATCAGATCTATTTCTGGAAGTTCCCACATTTGAACAATCTGAAGAAATACCTCTGGGTGAAGAGACCATTCGCCCGGATGCAACGTTTGGCGACTGAGATAATCCACTTTCCAATTGTCCATACCTGGGATATAAACCGCAGAGATTAGACAGGAGCTGGATTCCGCCCAAACCAAAATTCGAGATACTTCTTTCATAGCCAGAGGACTGTGAGTCCCTCCTTGATGATTGATGTATGCCACAGTTGTGACATTGTCTTATCTGAAAACAATGAACAACTCTCTCTTCAGAAGAGGCCAAGACTGAAGAGCTCTGAAAATTGCACGGAGTTCCAAAATATTGATCGGAAATCTCACCTCCTGAGATTCCCAAACCCCTTGTGCCGTCAGATACCCCCACACAGCTCCCCAACCTGTAAGACTTGTATCTGTTGAGATTATAGTCCAGGTCGGAAGAACAAAGAAGCCCCCTGAACTAAACGATGGTGATCTGTCCACCATGTCAGAGAGTGTCGTAAAATCGGTTTAAAGATATTAATTGAGATATCTTTGAGTAATCCCTGCACCATTGGTTCAGCATACAGAGCTGAAGAGGTCGCATGTGAAAACGAGCAAAGGAGATCGCATCTGATGCGGCAGTCCTAAGACCCAACATTTCCATGCATAAGGCTACCAAAGGGAATGATTGTGACTGAAGGTTTTGACAAGCTGATATCAATGTTAAACTTCTCTTGTCTGACAAGGACAGAGTCATAGACACTGAATTTATCTAGAAACCTAAAAAGGTTACCCTTGTCTGAGGAATCAATGAACTGATTGGTAAATTGATCCTCCAACCATGAACTTGAAGAAACAACACAAGTCGATTCGTATGAGATTCTTCGAAAATGAGAAGACTGAGCAAGTACCAAGAGAAAGAAGGGCACCGAGAACCTTTGAAAAAAATTCTTGGAACTGAGGCTAGGCCAAACAGTAGAGCCACAAAACTGGTAATGCTTGTCTAAAAAGAGAATCTCAGACACTAAAAGTGATCTGGATGAATCGGAATATGCAGATACACATCCTGTAAATCTATTGTAGACATATAATGCCCTTGCTAAACAAAAGGCAGGATAGTCCTACAGTAACCATCTTGAATGTTGGTATCCTAACATAACGATTCAATAATGATAGATCCAGAACTGGTCTGAAGGAATTGACCTTCTTTGGTACAATGAAGAGATAAAATAAAACCCCAGCCCCTGTTCCAGAACTGGAACTGGCATAAATACTCCAGCCAACTCTAGATCTGAAACACATTTCAGAAATGCTGAGCCTTGCTGTGTCAACTGGGACACGGGAAAGAAAAGAATCTCTTAGCAGGAGGCCTTAACTTGAAGCCAATTCTGTACCTTTCTGAAACAATGTTTCTGAAACCAGAGATTAAGAACGGAATTGATCCAAATTTCTTTGAAGAAAACGTAATCTGCCCCATACCAGCTGAGCTGGAATAAGGGCCGCACCTTCATAGATACCTTCTATAAGGCTTGGATATATTCCAAACTGGAAATAGTTTCCAAACTGATACCGCTCCTGAGGATGAAGGATCAGGCTTTTGTTCCTTGTTGTGAGGAAAGGAACGAAATGATTATTTACCCTGGAAAGAAAGGGAAAGCAAAGTTGACTTAGAAGACATGTCAGCATTCCAAGTTTAATCCATAAAGCTTTTCTAGCTAAAATAGCTAGAGACATATACCTGACATCAACTCTAATGATATCAAAAGATGGTATCACCAATAAAATTATTAGCATGTTATAGAATAATAATGCTATAAAATTATGATCTGTTACTTGTTGCGCTAAAGCTTCTAACCAAAAAGTTGAAGCTGCAGCAACATCCGCTAAAAATATAGCAGGTCTAAGAAGATTACCTGAACATAAGTAAGCTTTTCTTAGAAAAGATTCAATTTTCCTATCTAAAGGATCCTTAAATGAAGTACTATCTGCCATAGGAATAGTAGTACATTAGCAGGAGTAGAGACAGCCCCATAACCTTAGGGATTTTTGTCCCAAAAAACTCTAATCTGTCAGATGGCACAGGATATAATTTGCTTAAACGTCTAGAAGGAGTAAATAAATTACCCAAATTATTCCATTCCCTGGAAATTAC